>NW_022684376.1:691521-699029 GCF_011630105.1 Anneissia japonica | reverse complement strand
ATCGCCGGGGACGGCAACTCGATTTTGGGATTAATTTTCCGAATAAAGTTATACTAAATAACTTCTAATGACAACCTATTGTCTTCAGTTGTCTTTGTTGGTCATTCAACTGTCGTTTTATCTATTTTTTCGGTGATATTGTAATGTAGTTTTAAGGTTCAATAGTATTAACTTGCATAACCATTGGAATCAGTACCCTTCACCTGATAAATGCCTTAAATTGGTTTGACAGTTTTAATGGTCAACTTGAGTATACAGATAATCTAATAATATAACTGGACATTGTATAACTTTACCCTAGTCAGTTGGAATTGGCCTTTCTCACACTATGAATCTATGATTGTCAGTTTTGAGCCTAAGCTCTGAAGTTTGTGATACATCTTAATTAGCAGTTTTTTGGTAAACAAGTTACTAAATCATAGAGAAAGAACTTCTCTATGATCCAATCAGAAACTCTAAAAGTATGTGGGGGGGGGGACTTACTTAAGACACACCCCCATTACCTAAAGTATGATAGGCAAACACCCCCATATCACTGAGTCAGTAGTTATATTCAATTTAGTAGTTAGGAGTACACAGAAGCAAAGTACAGAGCTGAGCTTACTCCACTCAAAAAGGGTTCTCTAACATCTGAAACCTGGAGTTTAGCTGATTGTAACCATGTACAGTTTGTGTGAATAAAAGTTTGCAGTGTACTAAAAGGAACTGTGTTACTCATTAAAAGTCACCACCAGCAACTAACCGATATTTAACAATATTAGTATATTTAACAATATAACAATAAAAAAGTTTCATTAGACTAAATTCTTGCTTATGCCACTGTGGTGGGGTTGCAGGCAGCCACGGATATTTGACGAATTATGGCGAATTTTTATTACTTATTTGATAGGCATCGAGCTACTATAATATGACTTCATGTAGGCTATGTTTTCTAATGTCGAAATCAGCTTCCAAAACCAAAACATTTTGAATTAAACAAGAAACAAAGAGTTTGCAATGTAACCATATCATTTCCTTACAAATCCTCTTTCTTTAAAGTGAAATTCTACATTATGGAAATTTTGCACGAAATCTGTCAACCATGATGTCAAGGTCGAGGTTGCTTCCCCTATCGCGATGTATTCCAAGCATCATGAGGGTATCCAAACGAGCATTTGTCATAACAGAACGCAAAATATTTTAAATTAGTGTCATTGATCTATTATTATTATTATTATTATTATTATTATTATTATTATTATTATTATTATTATTATTATTATTATTATTATTATTATTATTGGCCACTGGATTCACTAATCTGCTGTATACCTTTATAAATAATGAGTTTGAAGTCAATTCGTTATTTATATATAATGAAATCAGTGAACTTATTATATATAAATAATTGTAAGTTACTTTTCATTATTTATATATAATGATTTGTCACCTTTTCATTATTTATATATAATGGAATCAGTGAACTTATTATATATAAATAATTGTAATATATAATGATTTGTCACCTTTTCATTATTTATATATAATGGAATCAGTGAACTTATTATATATAAATAATAGTTATTTTTCATTATTTATATATAATGATGTGTTTCCCCTTCCTTATTGATATATATTGAAGCCAGTAACCTTATTGTATATAAATAATGTTTGGTTAGCCTTTCATTATTTATATATATTGTAATCAGTAAACTAATTATATATAAATAATGAAACGTTAACGCAATTATTTACATATAATCTTTTAGACGCAAATGCACTATATATAAATAATGGGTGATCTAGTCAATTATATGTTAAATAATGAATTATATATAAATAATTGTGTTAAATAATAAATTTACACTTGGCGCCTCATACATTTGTACCCCCTAGCTACCCGAAATGAATAGTAGACTCCAAACAGACGTAGCGCGGTTATGGAGATCGAACATGACCGAAGCCTGTTTTGGCATACAGTACTTTAACTTAATATACCTGGAATAATATAATATAGAATATAGACACGGCATCATGGCGAGTGTTGAACCTGTTGTTCTCCAGGAAGGTGCAGAGTATAATGATTTTGAAGCGTTCTCTGCAGCATTAAGATCATGGGAAATTAGTAACTGTGTCAGTGTGTATGTGAGATGCTCAAGAACTCTTGAAGCAGCAAAGAAACGTGTTCCCATGCGCCGTTTTAACCCAAGGTTGCAATATTACGACCTACAGTATGCATGCATTCACGGCGGTAGGAAGTTTAAAACAAGATCGCGAGGTGATAGACCAAATCAAACGTATGATACAATTACTTAATATTTCTTTTCTAGTAATAAATAGGCTAAATTACATATCATTGTTCTTTGAATATACTCGTGAGGTATTGCTATATGAGTTACGGAGGTGTATGAATTCGGCTACGAATAAGCTAAGGTGTTGAACAACCGATTTTACGATCAGTGTTTGTTTTCATTTTTCATTCATGTTTGCTTTATTTAAAATATGGAACGCCGAAAGGGCATGACAATGAATCTCTTACCTAAAGCCCCGCCCCTCGGATATTTTTGCTACTGGTCCCATAAGAGAATAATGTGAAAATCTTACACCTGATGCGCAAGACAAAAATAAGTATACAGCGCCTTCTATGTAACAATCATGAAATAGAGCAACTGATGTTATATTTTTTTATGAAAGAGTTGTGGTGGAACTTCTAATGATTACTCTTCAGTCAGTATAGTTGTTAAAAGAAATGGATATGTCCTGTATTCACATTTTAATGACGGATTCACTTCATTTTTATGAATTTTAGGATTAATCAGTCTGTACATTTTATCCTTTATAAATTGTTTATGATGTGTGTGATAATACAACTTAGGCATCAGACCAGCGCCAGAAATTTGCTGACAATTAATCCGACATGTCCGAAGGAGGGGGTCCGAACCAAGGCGATGACGAAACCTTGGTCATCGGTCGACGGAATGAAAAAATCCCTGTTCCTGGGTTCAAAATGCAAGGGGAGAGTTTATGGCTTAATTTGGTCCCACAATATTAGGGATTGGCAACCAAAATAGTGTTTATTTAAATATATATACAAATTATTACTTTGTTTTTTATTTTTGGTCTGACGATCTAGCCATTTGTCAGGCGACAGGTGGGTCCAGGGCCTGTCCAAAGGATGTGGGGAAATTCCACTCCCCCTCCCCCCGCTGGTACCACCACTGCATCAGACCTGCAAAGTGGATGCTCATGCGCAAGACTCGTGCATTATGCTTCTGTTCTGATTGACATTCTGAAGAGGTCCATTAACTACTTTTTTTTTTTTCAGTTCTTTTGTTAAGAATTGCCCGTTCACTATTAAAGTGTCTGCGTCATCTGATGGAGAGAAATTGGTCGTGAAAGGGATAACTAATTCTCACAATCATGAAATTTCAGAGGTAAATTGCATTTTTTTAGTTTTCCTTGTCATTGTTTGTTACCATAAACAAACTTAGCTAAATAATATTGCAAGATGTTAATGAAATATGGTGGCACTTATTTTTTATTGGTGAGATACCAATTTACGTAAAGGCATGATAACATGTAAGGGCCATCGGTGGCGCCAGAAATTTGCTGTTTGGGGGTTCGATCGAGTCCAAGTGGTAGCAGGTCAAAACGGCTATAAACCAAAATGGCAATGAACCAAAATGACAATGAACCAAAATGACAATGACAAGTACTAAAACGGCAACAGACCAAAATGGCAATGACAAGTACCAAAACAGTATACCAAAATGGCAAATGAGCGAAATCTAGGCCAAGACTATGCAAGCACCCCCGGGTGCAGGCTGCAGCTTATAATTTTCTGAATGATGAATCGTTCTGAAATTGTCCTGATAGGCAAATCGAATATTGCCATGGGCTCTTTTTCCCACTTTCAATGTTTATTATTATTATTATTATTTCGCATTTTTTTACTTATGACATAATATAAATTTTTTTAGCCTCTTTTTATCTGTATTTGAAAGTTTTATTAGTTTAAATGTTTTACTGCTTTTATATTGTTTCCCCCCCCCCAGTCTTTTTAATAATGAATATGTATGATTATTTTTATTATTATTAATTTTATTATTATTATTATTATTATTATTGATATTATTTCTGCTGATGCTGCTATACTTAGCCTCATTTTTACCGTATTTAATCATAGTACACTTTCATGTTTATAATTAATTTATTTTTTCACGTTTTTTTTCTTTTATGACATAAATTGTTTAGCATCATTTTGGTCATTGCCGTTTTGACTTTTGCCGTTTTGGTTTAGAGTACTGCCATTTTGTCCAGAAACCGTCCAAGCATTGGGACTGAATATAGGCCTGGGTCAGTGTCCTGGAGTAAAAAGTAAAATTCCCACTGTCCACCTCCCCACCCCTTATTATATACTGTACATATATTCAATTCAATTCAATTTCTTTATGTCGCAGGGGACTTTTCAGTCTTTACCAAAACAAAGAAGGTTGAGCAATGAAGAGTGGCAAAGTATGAATTCCATTCTAGCGCTGAAACCCACAATGCGCAGTTTGCAGTCTCACATAAGGAAAAGCACTGGAAAGATGGTCACATTGCGTGATTTATCAAATCATGCAAATAAATTAAGAAAGAACATCGTAAAACCTGATGCAGTGAATGCAAGCGATACAACTGTTGCTGCACCAATATCACCACCATTTTGTGATGAGAGGCCGATGGAACCTTCAGACATGTATAAACAAGCATTTTTTGAAGCCCAGAAGCTGGCCACTATGGCAAGTGAAGTGTCGGTGGAAAAATTCAAACAACGCCTCGCTGTGTTGTCTGATTTGGTGAACTTGTGGGAGATGGGCGTGGAAGCAGCAGTTACTGGTGTTTCAGATGAGGTATTTCAAATTTTGTATGGTCTTCAACCATTAATAAAACAAATGTTGGCCAAGATATTTTTTTCACTCTGACTCTTTATCTCTTTATCTCTTCTATTTTGTCTGTTGTAACAGAGAACGAATCTTGTTATTAAATTTTGTATGTGTACAGACTTGGAAAATAATATTTTTTTATGGCAACATTGGCTTCAGCATTAAATGAGTAGCCTCACATTTATTTCTTTTTGCTTCATTACTTTTTTTTATGGCAGAGCACTGACAATGATGACAACAGCGGTATTGAATCTGTTCAAGTTCCACAATCTCATAAGGAAAGTTCTGTCTCACCGATGGATCCACCTATATCTGAGTTTAAAGAAGAGGTAATGTAATTTCCTGTGTTTTAAGCAACTCTCACACCTAAATTATTCCAATGAGTCTCAAAGAGTTTTGTGAGTAGGTAACAATACTTTGTAAATTTGAGGAGAACTTTTAGGACAAGTTTGGAAACTTGTGGATAACTTGTAGCCACTGTACTTATGGTATCTCTGTGCTCATGGTTGTAATTTTGAACATGTCTGGAAACTCATACCGGTAGGTATTTGGAAGCACTCCCAGTTGAATTTTAGACAACTCAGAATAATTTCCTAAAAGTTGTTGTGTTGACTAAAGAGTTTGCAGTTTTGGCTAAGGTTTTTTGACAGGTTCCTTAAATTTGGTTTGTATGATTTATCTAAGAGATTGCTTCAAGTTTTTCCAAGCTTGCTACAAGTTAGATACAAGTTTTGCAATTTGTCTACAAGTTTTTCTCTGAGCATTACACCAGTTTCTCAAGTTTACAACAAATTTTGAAACAGCCAATTTAAAAAAAAATATGCCTAATTCGGGACACTCATGTCTAACTCGTTTTTAGCTCATATCTAACTCATTAAAAACTCATGAAGCTTGTAGTAGATTTGTAAAGCTTGTGGTAAACTAGTTTGTTTTGAGATAGCTGATACTTTTATATATTTGTCGTACTTAAGGTAACCTCCTATGAAACATATATAGACCGATTATACCAAAAGTTTTTAACGTGTTGCAAATTGTGTGTAATTTGGGATGACTTGAAACATAAACAACCTATTGTGGGTGTAGCTAGTATTAACAAATATAAATTGAGTACTAGTATAAGTTAAATATGTGCTGTCACTTCAATTATCCTACAGGTTAAGCATTCACATATACTGGATCATGTTCCCCAGCCTGGAGTGTTTGACAACTCTAAAACCCCCTTACAGTTTTGTGAATGTGGGTCTGAAGAGCCTGGAATCAAGATTTCAGTTGTTGAGGATATACCTGTAAGATATCTTTTAAATAGCTTTTCTTACAGTATAAACACTATTTTTGTGTGGGCTGGTTGATTACAGTGGTGTATCTAGGGGCACAGGCTTTGGCGCACCCCACCCCCAAAAAAGGTTGCATTGTTCCTATCCCCCCATTGAAAATGTCAAGCAAAAAAATGAAGTAGTTAAATCACCTCATATCACTTTATTTTGCGACCTACCGCCCACTCACTTAATCATCGAGCCCCAACTCCACCTTCCCTCTATCAGGCCACCTTCCCCTTGGGGTTACCCCCCACTTCAAGAATCCTAGATACACCACTGGTTAAGTATTCATTCTTTTATTTTCTCATTGTATTTTGCCAAAAGTGCAAACAACATCAACATGACACAAACAGTTGGAGAAAGCATTCTTACGGCAAATATATATCACAATTAAATTTGCAGGTAGATTTTTAACTTAGCTTTTTTTATAGTCTACGTCAGGACAATGCTCATCGGGAAGACAGACACCAAAAAATGTTGGTATTAAACTCGAGTGGCAGGATTCTTGACCGATGAGTTGCCAAAAATGTGAGTGTTATATTTTTCTTCTATTCTTATTAATAGTTGATGTTTTGAAAAAGTATTTATAGTATAACTGTATAAACAATGTCTGCTTATTAACAAAAAATATATTATGCACTTGTTTTCAGTGATCTTGCTGTTTTAACCTGATAGATGTAGTATCGGAATCTCATAATAAGGTACAGTCTTGTCAAATGCATCCAAAAACAAGGAAAAAAACCGGAAGCAATTTATTTGAAAGTTTATCGAATTATTATGGAAGAGACTTGCTTGTGATTAGCATGTTTACTGGCAAACACAGTGTGCTATTCTACAACCCATGCCAACTATTTTGGACATAATAGGCATGATGATGTCATCACACCCATATATGGGCAAGTCACAGGTCTCTGTTACATTGAAATGTAATGGTGTGAACAGTGCTTTAATAGTTGCAGATCTTTGCCAGAGTGCAAGACACATACTTGTTAACCTGATTGGGACAGCCCCATTTAAAAATGCAAAAGACTTGTAGGATGTCTAAAAGATAGTGTAAATGGAGTTTTAGTTTCAGAACCTCTTCACATTGCCAAGGAAGTACCTGATTAGATGAAAGCATATTTATTTCAAAATACATGAGATGTATACATTGTCTGCAATATACTGTAGTGTGAAAGAAGCTTTAGTTGCAGATCATTGCCACATTGCTTGGCGAGAGCTTGTTTGCCTGATTGGGATGGCAGCATATTTATTTAAAAACAAAGACTACAAAGTAATTATAATGTCA
>NW_022684376.1:688828-691114 GCF_011630105.1 Anneissia japonica | reverse complement strand
TACACTCTTCGGAAAAGAGTAGGGGATTGTCTCCCGGTGTACTGCCCAATCACCACCAGAAGGACCCCACTGGAAATAAGTCTTCTTCTAGACTTTCGTGGGCTATCCTTGGTGTTTACACCGAATAAGTCCAATCCAATCCAACTTAAACTAAACTAAAACTTAAACACATTAAACTTACTAATGTACTACTTTAAATTAAAACTACAAATTATCTTTTAATATTGTTGTTATAAAGGTGAATGCAGTTGGGAACAAAGGAGTTTCTATAACGGCAACGTGTGGTGGGTGGTACATTTAGACGGAAACCTGAGTTACCTGTGTGTTAAATCAGATTTATATTTTATGAGACCTAGGCAACTCTGTAACTGCTAAGCAGTGCATAACATAATTTTTGTATGCTCAAATAATAAAGGTATAGATATGATGATTTCATGCTCTTTTGTAATGTTAAAAAGCCTCCCATGCTTCAAAATACAGCCAAGTAGTTGTGAGATAGTGGAATATGGATTTATGATGTTGTTAAATATGTTTATATAATGGTTTTAATTTGTTGTATGTCATAGAGTAGAGCAATTTTTAAATGATTTTTTTTTACTTATTTGAAAGTGTGTACAGTTTGTATAAAAAAGGAATAAATATTTTATAATATAACACTTATATATTTTAAGTTTGTATGTTTAATGCTTAGTTAACAGTACTTACACTGAGTGTGTATATATAGATAAATAATAATAACTGTCCTCGAATTTGAAAATAATTTGCAGGGGGGAATTTAGAGGGGGTCTCGGGCCAGCCCCGGTTTTTTCCCCCCTTTTGAAAAGTTAAAAAAAGAGAATGAAAGAAAAAGAAGTAAATGATCGTCCAGAACGCCTCAGAAGTTATTTTCGGGCGTCTAGAAAACAAATGGTAATGTTGTCTCGGTCGGCCCCGCTTCCGGGGGCCCTCCCCCTTTGGACATCTCTCGATCCGCCCCTGAGTTGTTATGATCGTATCAAGCATAGCCCTTCAACGAAAAGTTTCTTTTTTCAGTTGTATAAAAAAAATTGTCTCAAGCAGGATTCGAAGGTGCAGCCTCTCCTTATCAAGGCGAGTATCAAACCATTAAACCACAGAGACCTTACAATATATGCGCCCCCCCCCCCCCACTTCCGGCACTTTCCCTCTTACAACACACTCACACTTTAGCTCCACTATGTGAATACTGAATACCCCATGTATGTGCTTTCTCATGATTGGAAGGAAATATACAAGTAAACCAACCTACTTCACAACATCATATACCTGTATGAATACTCTATATGGTCTCGGATGCACCCACATCAAAACAAAAAGGAAGGGAACAAAACTTATGCAAGTAATACATCAATTAATTCAGATTCACATTGAAGTTTATTGTTATGAAAATCGTTAATATCATGAAAATTGTTTTCCTTGTTTTAAATGACATTCGTTTTTAAATTTCTCAACACTTTCAAAACTCTGTACATTGATAATTACGCCTATCTTGTCAAAACTAAAAGTTATATGTTATACAATTGAATATATAATCAGCTATTAACAATGTATCCTATATAATTAAATGGAAATCAGATATATTGTACAACATGAAATAAGAGACACATTGAAATGAAAAATGTCTTTGGAGGATTACAACATCAATGACGATTAAGCCAGTTACAAGGCAATACATTGGCGGCGGAACGAAAGTGGGGGGGGAGAGGGGCATTTCGTAAGGTAATACTGTAAATCCAGTGTGCGAGCGAAGCGAGCATGTAGGCTGGGGCCAGGGGGACGCCAAGGGGGACCCGGGGGCCAAGCCCTCTAGAAGCTACGAATATTGACGAAGTTTGGTGAATTGTATTAGTTATTTTATAGTTATGCACATTAAAGGAAGATGAAGGAAAACAATTATTGATTATACTATTATATAAATAACCCAGCTAACAATTTTACGTCATAAAAACGTTATAGTAACGCTGAAGATTGGTGTTCAAAACGTTTTTGTAGAAACATGAATAATGACTAATTAAGTATCTTATTGTTTCCGTTAAATTAGATGGCATTTAAATGTGGTTATGTTACGTTAGTTTGATGGTTTACTGTAGGCCTAAGCCAATCAGTTATACATCTTCATCGTTAACATGGAACGAACTAGAGCGTCGCACTATAAACAGTACTATATCCGCCCTGTGCCTAAATACAGAATTTACGCAAGGCGGACGAGCGATTCCACTGTTTTCTTCATGCTCGAGGATAGGTTACAGACGTCAATTAATATAGTAC
>NW_022684376.1:685738-687673 GCF_011630105.1 Anneissia japonica | reverse complement strand
ATACTACAATGTAAAGACTTATTATTATTTAGTTTTTATTATTATTATCATCGTTATCATTCTTATAAACTTAGGATGAACTAAGGTCATAATTGTGTTTAACTTTTTATATTTTCGACAGTGGGCGGCGGCCGCCGCTGCGGGGTGCGGTGGGGGCAGCGCCCACTTCGCCCTCTGCTAGATCCGCCCCTGCCCCAGTGCTTTGCACTGACTGCATTTCCCGTAGCTACGCCACTGATTTAAATCAGATTCTTCTTTAACATGTGACAAAATGGGAGACGGTGAGACATACAGGAGCTAAAACTTTACCCGGGCTATTATTTTTAAATTTTAATTTTTAATCCAGTACTTTAAGTTTATGTATTGTATTTTTTATTGTCTAATTGCTCTGCATGTATTGTGGTTCGAAATCATTATTTTGGCTGATAATGTAAATAGTATAAAATATATGATTTTTCATCAAATACTAAGCTCATACAGTACTATGTGTGTGAAATGAGAGGGAGCCAATTATCCACATAGCAACCAATGCGCAGGCGCAGTTCAATTTATAAACTATTGCCTGGCGATCGCCGTGTTGTTATTGAAGTTCGTCAGTGAATGATGACTGAAAATGTCTGCAAATCTTAAGCATAAAGCTGTGAAGTCACAAAAATTGCCGACTTCTAAGTTCTATGACAGCAAGTCTAACCCCGTTATTAATGCATTCAATGAAGAATATAAACTTTTTCGACAATTTATCAAAAGAACACCGACAGCGCTGAAGTCCAAACATGACGGAGAAAGGAAAGCTGAAGCCCAATCGACTTCGCGAGGGTGAGGATACCTCGGTCTGGCGTAGGCTAGGCCTAACTAAGACTAGTTAGCTAGTATGTTATATAAGGCCAGGCCTAGCTTAGTTAGGCCTTGGGGTTCCTGGCCATAGAACTAGGCCAAGCCATAGGTTAGGCTTAGGCCCATACTCCCACTGTAGGAGGAGTCTTGAAACAGGGTGGGTGGGGTGAAATTGTTGGTGCGGGATCGGTGGGATGGGGTGGGGTGGGGGGCGCTAGCCTAGCCTAGGCTCTCAAATAATTAACCCCAAAATCATCCCCATTGTTGGCAATGCAAATCCTTCCTATGCTGTGTGCATCCAATTTGGTATCTCCAATGCAAGTGGGATTATTAATCGAAAAGTGTATTTTTGTATCATGAGGCAAATAAATAAAGGACAATACTCTAGCCTAGGCCAGCCTAAATTAAATAAATTGAATTCCAATGCCAATGGTGAAAATCGTTACCATTATTAGGCCCTAGTAAAAATTTTATTAGCATAGGGCCTAGGCATATGCTAGGTTCATGTAATATTTGTATACATCGTTAAAAATACAGTAGAACCCCTCATTTACGAACCCCGATTTTACGAATTCCCGATTTTACGAACGTAATATAAAGGTGATGACGTCATAAAAATTGAAGCGAAAGATTTAAAAAAAAAAAAAAAACCCGCTTGAATTGTGCCCCGCTCGAATTGTACCTGTTATTACCATGCATACAACACAACACACCATACTATACAGTACTATGTAATTCTCAAGTGAAGGAGGCCCTCTAACGGGCCTCTTCAAAGTCAGTGTTTTTTTAATGGCTTCACACATGTGCATGCGACAAATTTTACTTCTCTTTCAAACATCGTTTTCAGCTTTAAAATTCAACATAGTGCTTGATTGTTTTATTGAATGATCAATATATATAATAAACAAGTATCTATTCTATGGAAGTTGTGTTGGAATAAAATCCACGATCTAGGTATTTAAGAAGGTAAAAATGTCCGATAAAAACAAATTTGTGCAGGGCCTAGAGTGGGATCAGAATGCTTAGAAGCTGCCAACTGTAGGCCTAGGCCACCTCAGACTTAGCTGCATAAGCCTGTAGGCCTAGCCTAGGCCTAGTTTA
>NW_022684376.1:659617-685426 GCF_011630105.1 Anneissia japonica | reverse complement strand
GGGGGCTCTCAAATAATTAACCCCAAAATCATCCCCATTGTTGGCAATGCAAATCCTATCCTTCCTATGCTGTGTGCATCCAATTTGGTATCTCCAATGCAAGTGGGATTATTAATCGAAAAGTGTATTTTTGTATCATGAGGCAAATAAATAAAGGACAATACTCTAGCCTAGGCCAGCCTAAATTAAATAAATTGAATTCCAATGCCAATGGTGAAAATCGTTACCATTATTAGTAAAAATTTTATTAGCATAGGGCCTAGGCATATGCTAGGTTCATGTAATATTTGTATACATCGTTAAAAATAATGCTTTCATAATTTTTCTTAGGTCTGATTCACTCTTTGGCCTGTGGAACTCTTTTGAAAAGCGGCTACCAAAAGTTTTTTATCAGCAAAAGCTCATTGAGATGGGTGATTTCCTTGTTTCTATTAAAGTGAGTATGATTTATTTTTATTAATTTTTACAAATTACCAGTTATTACAAGTATGAAACTTAAGGACCTAGCCTAAATAATGTATTGAGCTAAATCACTTATTGCATGATAGATATTTATTGTAACAAAGAAAATAACATATCTGGCACTACAGTACAGTATTTAATAATTACATTTGCACTGAAAAAAAATCAAATAGGTTGTCAACTTTCATTTAATCCATCAACATGGATTTGTATAACACCAATATCCACGGCAGTATATTGATGTCTGTATTGATTGTTTATGTACTTTCGAATGTTTTTTATTTGATTGTATGTTATTGTATGAGTTGCTGGGCCCTGGAGGATAACAATACTTTGCACTGATCTGGTCACCCAGGGTAAAGAAGAAATAAATAATAAATAAAATGTTCAGTGGCACTATGACGATGGTATCACTCAAGTTGCACTTAATGAGGTTATACTAATACCCTATTCAGATTACACTCTGTTGCGATCGGTTGCGATGTAATCGGTGGTAATCCAAAACTGATTACTCCCGACCGCAATCAACGAACGCATTCAGACCAACACAAACAAACTTTACATTCTAGGGCCTAGGCCTCTGGTGGCTAGGCCTATGTTGACTGACCTCAGCCAAACAGTGCCTGTGGAATTCGTTGTGATTCGTTGCGATCGGCTTCCGTGGTAATCGGGAGTAATAAAGATTGTAGCACCCAATCGCAACGGGTAACAATTGCGATATCGATTACATATCGACTACTATTGGTGAGCTTTCAGACACGATTTTACTTTGCGATTGGGTGCGATTGGGTGTCGCAATTGCTACAACCGATCGCAATGCGATGCTAGTCTGAATGGGGTATAAGGTTATGTTAACATTACTATTTATTTGACAGTATATAAAAAGATTTTGAAAATGAATAAATAAACAACATTTTACATGTGTAAAAACTTAGTGTGAAGTGGAGAAGAGATAATATTTTAACTAAGTTACTTACAGATTGAGCCACAAATTGAAGCTATTCAGTTTTCCTTATAATTATTTGTCTTTTCTATACAAAAATATATATTAATTACCAGGTATTTGAAAGGTCTGCAAATGCTCAAAATAAACTTACGATGACATTTGTCATGTACTTGTACTAGATATATATACAATGAAATTTGTTAAGTTAAATTTGCTTGAAATTGATGAAGGAAGTACTTTCTTTTAATTTATACTTATTTGGTATTTTTACCCACAATTATAATAATCATTTTGTTGAATACTTTCAGGAATACAACTTGGCCGTCTGGCAGTGTTACGGCAGGTACCTGGATGAGTTCGGAGGTCAACATATAGAGGACATTGTCGATGTAACATCAGTGAAGGAAATCTTCTTCCCAGATGGCTTGGAAACTGAACATGCAAGTTTAACTGTAAGAACAATAACAACACTCACTTAAGCTAGTCTATTCCTATATAATTATTTGTGCCCTCTCGATGTGATACTTTTTGTTTACTATAAGTCAAACATTGATAATTTTTATTACAGTTACAGTGGAGTTGTATTTCATAGTCAGTCGTCAATTGCGCAGTTACAGATTTTCTCCAGACCGATACAATAAGAATAATAATAATAATAAAATTATGTCATCATAATATAATTAATTGAGCCATTTTGCAGAATGTGTAAAAGAAAACTGGAGCTTGCAATGATCGAACCCATATTTATGCCAGGTTTAAAAGCTGAGTACAAGCAGTACCCTCTAAAGCAACTATTCTTATTATTTTATCTGTATTATGTTATTATTTTTTGACAATTTAAAAAGAGATAAAGTTATTTTTCAAAGAATGATTATTATGTCACTACAGTAAAAAATCAGTTAAGTTAAAAAAAAAGTTTTTGTTTTTTTTTACTCTCAAACTAAAACTCACATTTTTATTCTATTCAGTTTCGGGCACTGTATGGTAAAAGCATCTGCAACTACCAATTGGTCCTGCAGTCGGATTCCAAGTTGCAAAATACAGAGTCTGTATGTAAATGTCTAAAACTGCTGGCCTTTCTTCGTCTCATTACTCAAATTGTCCTGCATAGAGAACCTCTTTGTTGGCTGGTGTATAATGGTGAGTATCAAAGAAGGGTAAAATATTACTTTTTTGTGGATAGTTCAAGCATACAATATTTGGCATTCCATACTGTAAAAAATTACACTAACACTTTAACACCACCTGAAACTTCATTAATTGCTTTTTAAGTACATGGTTTGATGTATCCTAAAATTGAATAAATGAAAGGAAAATGAAACGTTATTGTTTGTTTTTCATTGCAGGCACCATTCATATCTACAGTGTTTCCAGACTCATGATGACCCTAGGTCATTCTTCTAAGGTATTTTAATTGTAATTTAGTATTAATAATCTGAGATTAATATTTCAGTATTGGCAATCTATATTGGAATGGTCATCATTTGGAGATTATTCAAGCATTTACGGTATTACTATTAATGCTTTGTTTGAATTCGAAAATTGATATTTTTGATCTGACAATCTCAAGCAGTATTCAGAAATAGGAGGAGAATGCCTTTGCTTGTTGTATTTCCTCACCTGATCATTCCTGGGCACCGCCACTGTTGCCTTCATTGGTTGGGCCTCTTCACACAAGCCCCCAGTCAGTTTTCCCACCCCCATTATCCATATCTTCGGACACTCCATAGAATGACCACCACAGGAATGTTATGAATTAAGGTGGAATATGGAATTTCTTTATATTGTCAAAGAGAAAACATCAAAATGTTGGACAATAAAATTGGTCTTATTTGTTTTATCTTGTAGGTTCTGGAGTACCTTTTGTGGGCCTGTATGTGTATGGAGAACTCTGTTCCCTTGTTAACTGTACGTTATCTTCCTTGGAGGACGACTTTATATACGGCTGTATGTCAGTGTTATTATGATTGTAAGGCTGGTGTTCAGGCAGAGGTAAATATACTTTTAAACAATCATATTTTTCTAGTGTCTTTTGTGCAGACTCTCTCAATTTGTGAGGTCAGTTTTTAAATCAACTTTAACAGCTCTAAAAGCTAACAAGGGTTGTTACCTGCATAAATTAAAATACAGATAAGCAATACCTGTATATAAGAGATACATGCAATTATTGTATTATACATTAATTTTGCTTGACAAAAATTTAAATTATGTAATATTTGTATTTATAGTTCATATTCCTATCTAACTGTAACAATGTGCCTAAAATCATTAACCATAACATTACACATTTTCTTAGGATGAGCTTTAGTGTAACATTGTTTCAGTCATTTTGTAAAAAGACAAATAAAATGGGCTTCAACCTGACATGATAAATGATTAATATATTGAGTACAGCATTTGAATTGCATGTCACCTTCACACTACATAAATATTTATTCTTTAGAGCTTTGCAAGGCGTTCTCTTGCTAAAGTGAATGAGCTGAGTCAGCTAGAGAAGATCAGTTCCTCAGTCTGTAGTCCAGAAATTGACACTATTTTTAGGCAGGCAGCTGTTAAGGTAAATTCAAAAAAATGTTATTTTTTATCCATGGCTACATTTTTATTAATGAGATATATTTAAAGAAGTATACTTTGTGTTTTAATTGAAATTTATTTAGGCCTATATTAAATAAAAAAGTTTTTTCTTGTCCTGCTTTTTTTTCCCTTGCCATATTAATTGTTTATGTGAACAATTTAAGTTTGGTTTGAGAATTTTTTGCTGCTGCCCTGGATCAAAGGGGCACTCTTGCCCCCTCTGGGATTGCAACTGTCCTATTATAACATCGACAATCAAACGAGGGCTGGAAGCATTCCCCATAGCACAGGCTAAAGTGAGCGTGCGTAAAGTTTAATTTAATTCAAATATGATTTGGTTACTTGTAGCTTGGCGTCATGGTTTACAAGAGGATAGTGTTCGATACACGTAAAAGACCGAAAGGACTTCTGCGACCAAAAACACGAAGTAACATTAAAGATGCCCAGTCGGTAAGCTTCCATATTTTGATTCCTAACAGTAGGTGTTTTTCCAAATGGAATCAAGTGGAGCATTCCATATTTTTATTTATTTTTATTTTAATTACAAATCTATACATTATAGTCAAATCAATCTTATATTATTATAAGTGACAGAAATTAATGGATGAAGAGAATTATTATTTGAATTTGGTTGCGCTTTTCTTCAAGCTTTTCACAATACTATTATGCTGGTCTTTGGAAGCATTACTAACAGTGTTCATCCTCCAGTATTAGGAGTATTCTTGTCATGAATATATTCAACATTTTATGCAAATCTCAACATAGAATATTTGTAACCTTACATGTACCCATTTATACATTTGGTGGGAAAAGACGGATGTGGCATAGACAAGCCAAACCAGTCACTCCTTGCAAAAATTGATTTGTAATTGATCTTTAGTTATTAAAACATGGTTAAATAGTAAAATGAGAGCTGTAAAATGGTAAAAGAATAATTGAAATCCAACATTTTGTTATGAAGTTAAAGAAGTTTAAACAAACAACTGTTTAAAGAACAATGTTTGAGGCATTTCTCAGGCAGAAACCTTCACCAAATCATTAAAAATTGTTGTTTAACATTGAAAATGGGGAAAATAACAACATACCATGATGTATAGATTTATAAAGGTTAGTTTAGTGCAGTAAAATATATTTTAAACAAATTTAGACATTTCTACATTTTTTGGCCATTATCTCTGAAGCACGATTTGTGACGAGTGACTGGTTTGGCTTGCCTTTGCCACTGATGTAGTTAAAAGTGTCTTGCACAAAAATATTTGAATGGCAAGTGTTGAGTGCAAAACAACAACCTATTTGCTTATTTAGAGGTCTGAATCGTAAATGCTGTACCAAATACTCTGCAGAGCATTTTTTTGTCACATCTGTCTTTAGATATATTATAACAGTTAGCTTTTAATTGAGATACTACAAAATTCTTTTGACACTATTTTTTGCATTTATATTATCAAATCTTTTGTACAATGTTAAGATTTCTTCTAACAAACTATCATATGAAGAAACATAATTGGATAATTTATCTGATTATGATTATATACAAACTGAATATTTTTTCCACTATTCCAAAAAATATAGGTTAATCTTGATTCTTCTTAATATGATTATGCATAAAATATATATGAATATTCATATCCAATATTTGCATACATTAACATCTTATATTATCAGTCTTCATATTGATTTTTGTCATTGCAATTGGAATGAGTTTTTAGAAGTTCTTGTTAG
Source organism: Anneissia japonica (assembly GCF_011630105.1). Lineage (NCBI taxonomy): Eukaryota > Metazoa > Echinodermata > Crinoidea > Comatulida > Comatulidae > Anneissia > Anneissia japonica. The sequence goes on along the minus strand of NW_022684376.1, from coordinate 679,722 downwards.
AATATTTTTATCTTTGTTGGAGGTTCAATCCCTCGTTGTGCATTTTGCTTGTGTCCTAAGGGAAAGCACTTTACCTATTGTTGTCTCTCCCAGGAGTACAAGTGGGTATATCTTTAGGCTCAAACACAAAATGCGCTGATTACAACTGCCACATTATGGAATTCTCCCCAGGGAGCTAAGTATGTGTTCCATATGGTCTTGATGCAATGACCAGGAGTAATAATGTGAAGTGCTAAGAGGCCTTGTTGGCATTAAGCTCTATATAAGCCTAACATTTTATATTATTATTAAAAACATTTTTGTTGGTAAAACTTGCTGTTCATGTAGCCAACTGCTGAGGTTCGTGTGATGACAATAGTTGCAAGTGATGGTAGATTAATATGGCATAAAACGTCTAAACAGAGACTAGATGATCTGTTTAAGAAACCAGGCTCAGTGAGTAGAAGTCCCAACGTGAATGTAGTTTCTTTGCGTGTGTTAACATTAACTAAAGTACTGCTAAAAACTTCAGTCATGTTTTATTGATATTCTTCGTTTTCCAATTTTTCTTTTCTCAATTCTTCGTCATCTGAGATACTGAGTAATAACCCTTTCATCATTAAAATCTTTTCTATTTTTTCTTTTATTAATCACTTTTTTTTCCTTTGATACAAAATCATTTTGTGCTGTGTTAGCTCAGACATTTATTTGTCTTCAATAAATTTGAAAAATGTCAGCAGTCAGTTAGACTTTCTGCAATAAACTGTTTCTGCAATGAACTCTTACAAGTTCATGCAATCCTCATTTGTCAAGTTTTTATGTGACAAATTTGTGTGATTTGCTTATATGGGTGACAATTAATGACATCATCATGTTCATGTGTATATGGGTAAAACACAGGTATTTGTCACTGAAAATGTCCTATTCATAATTCTAATGAATACACAATTCTAAAGCTCTGTCTACACTATCAGTTATCAAACTTTGTAATGTAACTAAAGAGTCCACACTATCAAATTTTATTTTGATGTGACATGCCTAAATATGGTCTTGATGACATCACATCAGGACCATATATAGGCACATCATGACTATATATGGGCATACAACAGTTTTTTGTCAACGGAAATTTGATAGTCTGGACGGAGCTTTATATCTGCTGATATCAACAAGCAGTTAGTACTCCTAATGTATAACAATATCTCAATATCTTTAGAAATAATCTACAGTATGTGAAGTCATCTCCATGGTTTTACCTTTTTAAGTTTCATGTCCACGATTTTACCATTGAGGTCATGTACCGCCATGATTTCACCACTATGAGGTCATCTCCATTGTTTGTACCATTGAGATTGTATTGTGTTACTACAAAGACATTTTCACTTTCGTGTCAACTTTCATTGCATTCCATTTTTAACAATTGACCTGTCAACCTTTTTCAAACTTTCATTCTCAAATTGCCGTCCAGCATATTCCTGGCGTCAAAATGTTCACAAAGTTTTTCATTATTGTTTCAATCACAACTTACAATTTTTTTTTCTACATAATTAAGAAAGTGTCTAAAAAGCACCATGTAGACTTAGGTTTCTCTTCCATCAGTTGTACAGACTCATTGCACAGTATTTGTTAACAATTAACAACTTTTTAAACATGCACAAGACACTGTGATAATACTATTATTATCTGGTAATAGATGAGATATGTATTTTCTTGGTGCGATTCACACCGAAAATACTTACTGGTATCTTATATCTTATCTATTATTTTCTTATATTTAGTTCAGCCTTCACAGTTTATTTATTTCCTGAAATTCATCTATTCTTTATGTGTAGCAATCAAAAAGTATGTTAGTAGTAGTATTTTAATTTACATCCTTTCAGTGACATGCTAGGCTATTTTTTAATGAGCAGTAGTCACATTCAATATTTTGTTTTATAACACACCTAAATAGATACCTTTTGATTGGCGGATCTTGTAACATGTGACATTGGTTATTTACCCCATTTTGTCACTCATCATAAAAATTTAGTTTCACTGTGCATTTTTAGTTCCATTTGTGCATTCTTTCTATCCGTTTTTGCCCATTGTACGGTGCCCTAGGATATCAACCTAATAAATCTTTTGATTGGTTAAAGAGATGCTGGACTGTTCTATTTAGAAAAAGGGTAGATTTTCTTCATAAATATAAAATGACAGGAGCCTCCATTCAGAAAAAAGATGGATTTTTTTCATAAAATATCAAATGACAAGAACTTTCTATTTTAGGTGTGTTATAAAACAAATAATGAATGTTTTTTATTCGCACAATGGAAAGAATAATTTTATTCATTGAAAGATGAAGCCTCTCCTTCGTCTAATGGAACAATCAATCTTTCAACTCCCATTGTGGTCATAAACATTCATTATTTGTATAATGTTCAATCGCTTTTGTGAATTGTTTTACAATTCAGCTTCCGTGGCCTAGGACATCAGTTGAAAAATTATTGGCAGACATGTTTGAGGGCAGTTCAGCACAGTTTTTAGCGTTGTTAGATACGCTGAGTGACAGCACACGGCGCACATTGCTCACCAGCCCGCCAGCTTCTGATTCGGAGGACTACATTCTTGATACATTCACTGAAATGTTCTTTGCTGGCATGGAGATAATATCAGGTACAGTAGAATTGCAGGGTTCCAAGTTGGAAGAATTCATTTCCGGGAGATCTGTCTAAAACAAGCTTTTTTAGGCGATACTTTTTTTTATACCTTGTTTAGCGAACCCACCGAATGCAACTATTGTTGATTTCAAATAAAATAGACCCGCTAGCACGAAAAAATGGAAATGTAATAAAAAAATAAAAGTTTTTCTTTATTGTTCTTACGTCCTCCGCTGCCTTGAAATCTCCAAAGATAAGATATGTATATTTCTTCCTAATTACATAAATTTGAATCATTTAACCATCCCATTTTACATTCACCAATGAAATAAAATTTTTATTTTCTCCTTCATCTGGATGTTTTTGGCAAAACTATTTGCTAAATACGAAAACAAAATTTATTTTTATTTTCATTCTGCCCTTCTCCAGTGATCTTTAAAAAAATAAGTACGCGAAACAAGGAATAAAATAAGTCTCGCCTTAGCACATCAACTTTCTCTTGCTGCTTAAGGTGATATCGATACTGACTTCTATGAATAAATAAAGGACAGTTGTAAAAACATGCAGATTTCATGAATTTGCAGGAGATGGGTTATTTTCTGGGAGATTCTTTTTAGGTTGTGAGAGAGTGGGGGAAGCGTCCAGATTTCCGGAATCTTCCGCGAATTGCAGAAAAATTTGGACCCCTGGATTTGCATCATCAACATCTGCTTTTACATGCACCACCATATTTAAGCTACTGGCATGCATTATATCAAGCAGTGAAATACATACAAATTCAGTAGACTTGTATATTTTACTGTTTTGATGCATTTTATTTATTTTTTTCTTTATTTTCTGTATGTTTATATATTAAGTTTAGTTAAGGGGAAGGCTATTTATTAGCAACTAGCCATGATCACTGTCTGGCCTCCCCGAAAATAAAAAAATAACAAAACATGTGATATTCTTTGTAACGTTTGAATTCTTCTATGTAACAGGGGGAGGAGGTAAAAATCCCAGAACAGTTCCAATCACAATCAATGATGTGAATCTATGTGGTGTGGTTTTGGACGGCAGCCTAATGGATATGGCATCCAGGGCTGAAGATGGTGTCACGTTAACTGCTGTCGTTAAGTTTGTCAAGTGGGCTTACAATTACGAACAGTGGGAGGTGTATGACTTGATGATGGGACTATTGCAAGACAAGATGAGGGTAAGGTGTACCAGGAATTTTTGTGCCAGTTCACAAAAATGTCTGAAAAGGGGGGAGGGGGTCCAGAAGAGGGGCCAATAGAGACAATACTACCCTGGGGGTCCGGTCCGAATATTTTGTTTTCCAGACACCCTAAAATAACCTCTGAATCGTTATGGGCAATCAATTATTTCTTTTCCTTTCTTTCTTTCTTTTTTCTTTTTTATTAACTTTCCGAAAGGAGGTGCCGCAGCCGGCCTGGCCACTCTAAATCAGCCCCTGGGTACAGTCATAATAGAGTGAAATCTAATCTATTCAAGATAAAAATTTAATAAATGCCCCTAGAATTTTTTTCCAAACGATGTTCTGGATGCGAGTATATTTGAAGGAGAGTCTATTCAAATACAGTATTACAAATAAAACTGAGATAATGATAGTTTAAATTTAAATTCCATGTTCACAGACTTTGGATATTGTCAAATACACAGCAGAACTGAGAGGGCTGGAGGTTATCCAATGCATGGAAGTCTTAAACTTTAACAGAAAGTCCAGGAAACTCACCCACACTGAGGAGAACAGCACAAGTGATGCTCCGGCTACGCATAACCTTTCAGCTCAAGGTATGTCAGTTTGTAGTGGTGGAGGGGGCCTGGGTCCCCCTAAAATAAAAAAAAATGGAGAAAAAAAAAATTATATTTAAAGTTTGAGAGTGGCTATTTGAGGTCGTATAGTCCCTTTCTGGGCCTCCTCCATATCAAATTCCTGGATCCACCACTGACTTGCGTAGCCACAATTTCATGATAAATATTTGAAAAGTTTACATTGTGGTATGTGTCTCTACTCTACTTTGCCATGAACAGTTTCTCCAAGGTATTTCTTCGTCTCTCTATTTATTTAAATAGCTAATAATGAACATTTTCTTTCTTACGAATGCAGTGTCTCAGCGTACTGTTTCTTCTAGTGATGAGATGGTCCAGTTGGCAGAGGTTCTCTATTCCTGTATTCGAGATCCAATGGCTGTAGGTTCCTTATTATTTCTTTAGTAACATTCCCTTTCTTAAACAATCTCCAAAAGTACTAAAGCCTCGTACAGAATATTACATTTTATTTGACAAAAACATGTGACATGCATAAATATGGTCATGATGATATCACATCATGACCATATATAGGCACATCATGACTATATATGGGCATGCAACAGTTTTTTTGTCCAATAAAATTGTTTGAGTCTGGACAGGGCTTTAAAGAAATTAATGGTTACCATGTCAACATGATTGACAATAGTACACAGGCTCAGAATCATTACATTGTACTTTTTATAATATTTTTTTTTTTCTCAGGAGAACATTGATCGTGACATGATGGTGGATGCAACTCTGTTTCTTTGGTCCAAGTGTAAGGCAGTGTTTCAGAAATTCCAAACAGGAGCTGCGGATAGTGGCAAGTATCTACAGCGGATGGACCAGCCTGGAAAGGTAAGTACATTTAATGGACTTGTTAGATGAGGACAAACAGTGTTTTCGTGATCTTTCACACGAAACCCACAAGATGTTGCAAAAAAAAAAAGAGATTGAGATATAAATATGGCCACAACTGAAAAATATGCATTTGCAGATTCCATATATTATATGTAAAGGTTATAAAAAGCCTTAAACAAAACTGTAAATTGTATTTTCAAATGTTAAAACTTCTTATATCAGATGATAGCCAAACAATGCCTGCTATTAGCGATCATTATGGTAATTCATTAATCGATGAATGGATGGATTTATTTGGTGTAAACACCAAGAATAACCCACGAAAGTCTGAAGAAGGCTTATTTTCAGTGGGGACGTCCTTCTGGTGGTGATTGGGCAGTACACCTGGAGAAGTGACAATCCCATACTCTTTTTCAAATAGTGTACTGCGTTCTGTAATGTACATGGACCATAATGGACACAGGACCAACGAATTAAACGTCTCATCTGAAAGACGGTGCGCTATCGTAACCTGCATTTCAGCCCTCCAGTTGAAACACAAGGAAAGCAGCGATGGGAATTGAACCAGGTACCTAGAGATCTCCACGTTTCAGCGCACACACAGTGACTACCACCAGTTTAGCCGAATGAGCTAAGCTGCTCTCTAATGTCTGCAATATTTGTATATTTCAGTGGGTGCATATTTTAAACATCATTCACGAAGTGATGTACTGGTGCGGTTTGAATAACATCGATCCTGGCGTAACTGCTGAGGTCGCCCTTCGTTTGGCGTTAGTCCTTGAGAACAATGCAGCTCAGGAGAGTCAAGAGACAGAATCTGGTAAATTTGAATCAACTTCTAATTATACTCAGGAATCACAAGATTTGGGGAAAAAAATATGTGCAGGTTCTCTGATTGCACTATTAGACTCACCATTGATCTTACAAAAATTATCTTAAAATCATTTTCATTCATTTATGGATTTTAGTTGACAATAAAAAACAGTATAATCATACAAATCATATGAAGGTGAGAAAAGTATAGAAAATGGCAAGAAATTTGGAGGTACATTTTTGGTGTCAAATCAGACACCTTTGTTTTACATAATATTTTTATGGGTTATCTGCAATAGAATATTGACCATATGCATGTTTACCTTTTTTTTAGAGAAACAGAAAAGATGTGAAAATGAGGCCAATAATGCAAGTAAGTCATTAATTTTTTTAATAGAGACTTTCAAAGCAATTAAGCTTATGAGTCCCTCATGGTTAGACTCTCACAAACATGGGTTATAAAGTTTTGGTTAGTTCCTGTCTACTTTATTTTGGAGCAATGCTATTTTTTCTACAGTGTCAGCTTCAAGTAAATCTCCTACAAAAAGCTATGTAAGTGATGGTCACGAAACAGTCACACTAGGAGGACATGTTAGCACCTCCCTTTACACTGCAACTATACTATCACAAGGAGAGAGGGAACAATTGCTTACAGCTAGGGAGATCTTGACCAGGGCTCTACAGGGCATGTCCCTTGCCAGAGAAGCTGTTGCTTTGACTGATGGAAAATCTATTGCAGACATCAGTTGGATGAAGGTAAATTATATACTTTTAAATTGTTATGATGTTTTATGTTAAAATTCAATATAAAAAAAAATATATAATATATAATATATACCTTGGAGGTTCTTGGTAAGAGTTATTTATTATTTGTTATCATTTATAAGTCATCTCTCCTCTTTCTTCCTCTCTAGGAGAACAAAAAGACTACAAATGATGATCTTGAAAATCCAGAAGGGGTCCACAACACCTTGCGGGATCTCCACCTTGAGCTGCTCTTCATGTACCATCGAGTGTGCTTAAAGCTCGCTGCCATGGGACCAGATCCTGCAAGTCTTACTCAGACAAGGTTCAAGAGATCTACAAATCAGAAGAGCCAAATAGAGGTACGGAAATCAATATAGCAAGCAAATATAGGCGCTACTTTTTTTATACTTTGTTTCGCAATCTTATTTTTTTAAAGATCGTCAAAGGAGGGCAGAAAAAAAAAAGTATGCAGTATATAAAAATCCATATAAAGTGCAATCAGATAAAAAAAAAACAATAAAAATTAAGTATTGCACAAAATTACTAAAAGTAAGAATGAAAAAAGAATCACTGAACCATCAAGTTTTAATGTTTAATGCACTGTGTGTGTGTGCTATTGGAATAAAGTAATATCTCCGCCATTTAATTGTTTCCCTACAGAACCATTATTATTATTCCTGTATAAATTATATGGTTATTTTTGTATTTATTTATTATATGATCATTCTGTACATACATGTTCCTAACAATTAATAGTGCATCATAGTATCCAGAATGCATAACAGAATATATCAGCCTGAGGAATTAATTTCATCTGTATCAAGGTTGTTAAAGAAAAGTCACTGAACTATTTTAAGCCTTTTCACACATAGTCTCAGTTATTGTTTAGTTTTCCACCAATAAGCAGCAAGTCTCACTACCCAAGCATATAAGCATTCCTCTGCTTGCTATTATTCTCCTGAAGACGATTGAGGAACTCAATCGAAACATTGAGACATTCTCAACCAATAACAGTTCTTTGCAGAACTATCTACGGTGTACTGCAAGCATTAATATATAGGCCTATTATTACTTCACCATGCAAAACCTGCAAAGAATTATTTATAGTGTAAATTGTAAAAGTGTAACAATTTGTACTGGATATTGCATTTGTTCTGTTAACTTGTTTTCATTGTTTTATTGATTTTCCCCTGACTACTATTTTTTTACATTCCAGTCCCCAGGTACGTTTGATGAACTTAGAGTTGAGTCAATGAATGAACTAGAAGCCAAATGTAAAAAGAACAGCATCTACAAAGCTTTATTCTTCATTCAGAAGTCTCTGCAGAGTTTTAAGAAAAGTGGCTCAAATGGCAAACCGAAGCAGTTCTTACAGGTAATGAAGTCATAAACCTAAGTTGAGCACACCGTGTCATACGACCTTTGTACGACAAATCCAACGCTGCTGCCTGTTGGATTGGGGTTAGGTATGCGGGTCAGTAGGACCTTAGTTGAGTAACTCCCCTTTCCCACAATGCATAGTTCCTTTGGGTGGGGTATGTGAGTATTTTGATCTTAGTGGAGAGATGTCCGTCCCTACTCCCCGATGCATAGTTACCATTGTATTTTTTGCAGATGTTGGCTCAAGATGGTACTAAAGAAATTGAATTGAATATCCATGCCCTGCCCACAATGCAGGGTATTGCCTCCTTGTCACACAAACCATTTTTTTTTTTGCAATTGCTTAATATATATTATGATTTTTGCTCCTGCAATATAGGATGCTATAGCACTGATAACCAAAGCTCAAGAAGAAGAATACAAACTCTACAAGCTGAACACGTCCCCAAAGAACACTGGTAACAACACCATTCCCCCTCCCCCAGTGCTTTTATGCAGAACTGATAACTCAATGGTCTTCAAACCAGGTGTATTCAACCCAAAAGAAAAGGTGAGAACATTCTTAAATACCGTACTCGCGCGAATAAGCGCCCGGGCGCTTAAAATATTTGTTGCACTTTTTGAGGGGCGCAAATCCACAGTCCCAGGATTGATTGGATTATTGAGTGGGCGTTTATTCAAATTAGATTTGGGAGCTTATTCAAACGTGGCGCTTAAGGAAATTTTCACGTTTTCTTATTTCAGAGGGGCGCTTATTCAAATGGGGCGCTTATTCGCGTGAGTACGGTATATTCGTATTCTTTGCAGATTGGTTTATCACAGGGGAGGTGCTGATAAATAAATAAATAAAAATAAAAATATAATAAATATTATAATAGTATATATTGTTCTTTTGGAATCTAGAACAATCTAAATGTTTTGAACTAGGATGATTCATCCAGTCTATTTCGTGAATACTTGCCTTTCCCACCGTTTCTTTTAAGAACACCCCAACGTAGACTAACAATGCTGTATGTCTTGAAGCTTGGGTATGAAAATGGCGAAATTCTCCATAAGTGTTTTTATTTTTCCTAGGTTGGTTGGTATTCCTTGTTTGGCTGTTCAGCTGCTGGAAGCAATGTCAAAGTCAGATTAAATGACTATAACCTTCCAGGAACTGGCCAACAAGTAAGTGAATTGATTCAGATTTTCGAGTAGTGATTAACTGTATAAATTCAACTTAAAGTGTGCAGGGGAAGATTTAAGATCACTTTTTACACCACCTCATTTGAAGTCTTCCATGGCTTACCTCTTGATGGCAGATCCAAAATAGAGGGGCCCCAAGGGGAGCTTTTATAACTGAAGGACCCAGATCACCTGAGTAACACCATGGTTGGGATGAGGTGTGTAATTTTATGGTTATTATATGACTAGAAAACTGAAACCCTCAGACTTAAATCTATGTAATTTTATTTGTTTTGAAAAATTAAAGGTTGTGGGATGGTGGGGTGGGGGTGTGCTTGGGGTTTTGGCAGACTGTGCTCCAAGTTGAATCCGCTTCTGCCTCTAACTAATGTCTACCACTGGCAATAAATTATTTTGACATGGCCTGATTTGAACAAATTATTCAATATATAAGAAGTTTACTTATATTATTCCTACAGTATGTCTCTCTGTCATATCCAACCTCTTTAGAATATGCATAATTTGGGATTGGATTGGATTGGATTTATTCGCTGTAAACACCAAGGATAGCCCACGGAAGTCTATAAGAAGACTTATTTCCAATGGGGTCCTTCTGGTGGTGATTGGGCAGTACACCGGGAGACAATCCCCTACTCTTTTTTGAAAAGTATACTGCATTCTTTAACGTGCACATGGGCCATAAATACACACACGTGACCAACTGCGTAAACGTCTCATCCGAAAGACGGTGCGCTATTGTAACTTGTATTTCAGCCCTCCAGCTGAAACACGAGGAGAAGCAGCGATGGGAATTGAACCAGGGACCTAGATATCTCCACGGTTCAGCGCACTCACACAGTGGCTACCACCAGATTAGCCGACTGGACTTAAAGCTGCTCTAATTTAATAATGTTTCTCGTTTTACTTAGGTACCAGCATACGACTGTCATTTGCATGTGTCTGGTCTAGTAGCCAACGAGAAGTATGTGTTTGCTGTAGCTGCTTATACCGCTGATGGCAAGTTGATCGGGGAAAGCATCGGGCAGACCAGTAAGCCGATAATGGCTTCACACACTATGCCCATACTCATGAGTTGGGCATTCCTCAGTCAGGTATATTACCTATTTTTACTGGAATTAAATTGTACATTTTAGCCTTCGGTTCATAGTGCTGTTAAAGATAATCACATGATATGTTACCGTAAGATTAGATTGTAGATGATTAGGAGTTTACACCAATGCCTTGTCCTGTTTAAGCGATGACCACATTGATATTAGGGAGCTTACGATTGCACAATGATAGTAGCATGTAGAACGTAATGACGTCACCAAAGGTTTTCTACGCGTGTGAGAACGTTAAGTTCATCTTATCGTGTGGATTTTAGGATGCTCGGTAGGATGGTCATGCATAAGAGATTCCATTCTAGCGTGGCGTCGTCGTACAATTCGAAAGCTAAATTTGTAATAGTGTGTTGGGAAAGTAGAAACTAGCCATACTGCAAAGATGAGTCCTCTCTCTCAAACAAAGTCATCCCATTACTCCTGAAAACAATTGTGAAATTTTGAACAGTTTCATTCCAACAAGTATATTTTTATGCCCTTTTTGAGTTAGGTTGCTTACCAAGTTAGTTGCTATGGAATCTCGCAGCAAGCTACAGGTGTATTGTGGGATCATTTTGTCGCTGTTCCTGAACCATGTGAATCAGATGTAACAACTGATTGTGCGCAACAGGACTTCCAATTGACACTGAGAAGGTATGTCTACCCTTCGGAGTTCTGATGTACAACAGATTAACAAATAGTATGTTAATAGTACAGTAAGGCCCAAAGGCTTGTGGTGCCATATGTTTATTGTAGCTGTAGTAGTGGTTAACATACCTTCAAATCCTATTGCACTGGTTTTAAATGCTGTGACTCCAGGAATTTTTCCTCTCTACTACTTAAAAAGTATCTATATTCTCTAAGTCTTGTAATGAGAATTAGTTTCAAATATGCTTCACATTTATGTCATTTAAAAATGCTTTTATGATGATATTTAGTAGTCATAATTTTAGAGAACTCATTATCATTCCATCTAGGGGTGGATCCAGATTTTTTTTAAACAAGTTGGCACCCATTTCATGTAGGCTTAGATGCTATGTAATTATACACATAAATATGTATCCAATAATTGTATGATTTGTGTTCAGTATATGCTCTTATGAAATATTGTAACTAAAACTATACTGTATTTGTATGTCATTTTATTTCTTTTTCTGTTAAAAAATAATAGACAGCAGTGGCATAACTTGGGCAAGGGGGCATGTGTTTTTTCTCCCTAAATCCACCCCTTTCATCCTCTGTTAAGTGTGAAGATGTACCCTTCATAAAATTTGGTTTGTTCAACTTTTTTTCCACACATCTTCCATCTAAGCATAGATACTTCCGACTGTGCTACATCAAAATATAACAACAGTGCTATTCTCTTACCCGTTAGGCTGAACACAAAAACAGCTAGTGTAGCATCGCCGGTATTGCTACGTATGTTTCTTACTAGTATATTCATCTACGTTGATGTTAACACAAGAGCCGGGGCGATCTATTGTGACAAGCTGTGTGATGAGGGACCTTATTACAAAGGCCAGGTAATGACAATTTATAAAACATTTTAAAAATTGGTAGAAACTTTACTGTTGTTTAATGGTTTAAATATTACTGGTTAGCTGTGATTAAACTTGAATTTGAATTTAATAAATACTGCAGAATATTGTGATACCATATTTGATGACATTTGATTGACATGCTTTATAAGATAAGATAAAAACTTATCGCACAAAAAAATTACAATATAAAAATATATAATACAACTTATAGTCTATATGAATAAGATTATTAAAAAAAAAGGATATATATAAATAAAGAATATGGTACTTACATTTACATTACACTTATTCAAGCTAACCCTTACAACAGTGGCACACACAAAACAAAGTTATGGCATGTCCAGTTACATCAAAAAGTAAAAACTATAAAACAATATATTTTAAATATAAGTTAAAAATACAATCATTTTTTTTACAATGGATACCAAATATATAATTGTGGTGTGTTAATCCACACATAGAGGAATTAGTCTCCATGATCAACATAAACAACTTCATTCACTGTTTACACCTACCGCGTTCACATGTCTTAGGTCACTTGCGAGCACACGATCAGCTCGTGTGCCGTGCCTTCATGCGAACAACTGCTCTCGACCGACAAGCCACTCTCGACCTACTCTCGATGCAGCTCGCTCTCAATCCATGTGATTGTAAGTGGGTTGTCAGTGAGCTGTGACCTCTTATGTGTAAAAGGCAGTCAGATACAAGCATCTCTCCTGGGTCAAAGTAGTTAGCTTGTTTGCGCGAATATTCGCAATTAAGAACGCTATCACAATCATTGCGGTTTTGACTGTTGTGTGTTATTCTTCATGTTAAAATATCCCTGTCCTCCATGTCAACTTCAACTGTATCTGGCCCACGAGCCTGTTGGACCGAGGAAGAAATTAGAGACTTGATAGAGATTTGGGCAGAACCCGAGATTAGAATGTTAGTGGAAGAAAAGAAGTCAAAGAACAAGACAAAAATACATGGGAAAATCACAGCTAGATTTTAGTTTGTGCCGGGACTCTCCGACGACAGCCCGGCAAATCCAAACAAAGTTGCAGAACCTAAGAAAACGGTACAAACAGTTTTACCTAGAGGAGGTGAATAAATCAGGATCTTTGGCCCCAAACTGGCCGGTTTACCACAGAATTGGGAACATCTTGCAATTTCAAGTTACCAGCTACTTTTGCATGAGGAACAAATGAAAACAAAAATATTTTTTTTGTATAGTTTTCTTTGTTTAGATTAAATGGCACAAAACTAAATGTATTGTATTTACTTAAGCAATTGATTGACTAACAAAACAGATTGTATTAAGTATTAACGTGTTATCGTCCCTTTTTTATTTAAAGTTGCTGCGATTGAGAGAATGTGAACGTATGTTGGTTGCCTTGGAGTTAGCCGGTTGGTTAAATGAGTCAAACCTAGCCCTGCAAGCTGTTGTCCAATGCTATGGTTTATTAGCTCCGATTATCCACTACAAGATACCATCTGTACCTGTAATACAGGTAAGTATATAGAGTATTAGAGGTGTCCAGTCCAGGAGTCTCTTAGAGCATAGAGGAATTGAGCCCCAGTTGTGAAAAAGAGTTAAAATCCTGGAGATATCGAAGAGAACTTCAAATTTCAGGTGGAGATGTAGATTTTCTTGAAGACAGAGAGATAAACGAAAATTCTGGAGACTCTTGGTCAATCCTGGTGAATAGCTCTGAAGTACAATTTTTCCAGTCCAGAGGATAAAAGTAATCATATGATATATAAGCATTAAAATATTTTAGAACATGAAAATATGCTGCTATACTTCCTTTTTTAAGCAATCATATCTTTTTTTCCAAATAAAAAAAAACAAAAAAAAACTGTTTTCTACTTCAATATTATGTTTATTGATTTATTTTTTTTAAAGGTTTTAACGTTTTGCCATGCGGTCCTACAAGAGATCCCTTCCAGTTTACTGATGCGTCGTCAGCAGTCTGTATGCGACAGTCTGCATCACATGGTTGCCACCATCACATACCACATGGCTAAAGTTCTTCGGATTTGGAAGCAGAAGCCTTTAGCCAACCTTATTGCTGACACTGGAAAGAAAATGCTTGCAGTAGAAAAGGTTATTTTATTTTATTTTATTTTTTTTTCATATTATTTTATTTTTATGGCAATGATCATCAATATTAATTGATCATTTATTATTATGTTGTTACTCTTTTAATTTACTGATAGTTTAGATAAAAAAATTGAAAAAAAATTGTAAAGAATAGCTTTTTGGATTGTTTTGCCCTAACTTGCGTATTTGGGAACGTACCGAGTATTCGGTTGGTTCTTCTGCCTTTGAAAGCATTCCCTCCAGTGTGCTTCCTCTAGCACTTCCAGGCGCTCATCCGCACATTGCTATTGGCTCTTCCTGGGCTATTTTCTCCAGGATTTCTGTAACCCTAACATACCATGCACTGTCTGCCGGGGTTGTCAGGTAGGTTTGTCATGCGCTGAAGTGGTGAATGAGGTCACTACCCACTACATACATAAGTTATAATTACTGTTAATTATTTAGTGATTTTTCACTAATATCTGACAAACATTTTCATTATCATTTAGGATCCTGAGAAATCTAAGACTCAGGAAACTGTAGTTGACTTTGGAGACAATGTTGATGACGGTGGCCAGGCACATCGCAAGAAGAAAGTACGACGAGCAGGTCACATGACGTTTAACGTTGAAGGACCACAAAACGAAGAACTACGGGCTCTGGAGGCTCACATGCTCAAACTAACCAAACTTGGTAAAAAGAAAACTTCTAAAATTTACGATATTGAAAACTGTGTTTAGTCTATTTTCTGAATAATTTACCTGGATTAACTGACTATATTGTCATTGTTCCTTTTGGATTTTCAGTGCCCTGGGATAGACAATTCTATTTTCTTTATAGGGGTGTTCACTCTGTCTCTTATACACATCTTAAGCATTAAAATATTTTAATTAAAAAAACAAAAAAAAACAAAAAAAACTCTATTTTCTACTTCAATATTATGTTTATTGATTTACTCTTTTAAAGGTTTTAACGTTTTGCCATGCGGTCCTACAAGAGATCCCTTCCAGTTTACTGATGCGTCGTCAGCAGTCTGTATGTGACAGTCTGCATCACATGGTTGCCACCATCACGTACCACATGGCTAAAGTTCTTCGGATCTGGAAGCAGAAGCCTTTAGCTAACCTTATTGCTGACACTGGAAAGAAAATGCTTGCAGTAGAAAAGGTTATTTTAATTTTTTGTTTTCATATTATTTTATTTTTATGATAATGATCATCAATATTAATTGATCATTTAATATTATGTTGTTACTCTTTTAACTCACTGATATAGTTTAAATAAAAAAATCGAATAAAAAAACTGTAAAGAATAACTTTTTAGATTGTTTTGTAACTTGCATATTTGGGAACGTACCGAGTATTTAGTTGGTTATTCCGCCTTTGAAAGCATTCCCTCCATCGTGCTTCCTCTAGCACTTCCAGGCACTCATCCACACATTGCTCTTCCTGGGCTATTTTCTCTATAGCAGGATGTTTGTAACCCTAGACAGGTGCCCATACTGGGCACTGTCTGCCGGAGCCAGCTGAGCCCGGGACATGTGTCGGGTAGGGTCATCACACCCCTGAAGTGGTGAAGGAGGTCTCTACCCATTACATACATAAGTTATAATTACTGTTAATTATTTAGTGATTTTTCACTAATATCTGACAAACATTTTCATTATCATTTAGGATCCTGAGAAATCTAAGACTCAGGAAACTGTAGTTGACTTTGGAGACAATGTTGATGACGGTGGCCAGGCACATCGCAAGAAGAAAGTACGACGAGCAGGTCACATGACGTTTAACGTTGAAGGACCACAAAACGAAGAACTACGGGCTCTGGAGGCTCACATGCTCAAACTAACCAAACTTGGTAAAAAGAAAACTTCTAAAATTTACGATATTGAAAACTGTGTTTAGTCTATTTTCTGAATAATTTACCTGGATTAACTGACTATATTGTCATTGTTCCTTTTGGATTTTCAGTGCCCTGGGATAGACAATTCTATTTTCTTTATAGGGGTGTTCACTTATGGGAAAATGGCAATAGTCGGTTTATCCAGGTATCACACTCTTAGACTACTAACATCACAGGATTGTTTAATTTGTAAACATATATCTGAATTTACTGATTATTGCTATTTTGATCATTTAAGGAAGAATAGCAATATTATCTAGGAAATTATTCATGAAATACACTAGAACCAAATACCAAAGAAGCAGATGGAACTCCCAGAGTTTCAGCTGTTAGCTGTACCTTTATATCTTTAAATAAGAGACCATCTGTAAGTTAAGACCCACTATCCTCTAGTAAAAGTTGGTAATCATTTGTTACAGAAGTATTTATGGATATTTAAGTGTTTTGTTTTTTGTTCATTAAAGTCGCAAATCCCTTACTTGAGCCGGCGTCGCCACCTTAGCAGTGCACGGTAGTAGAGCCGAGGCTTATCCAAGGTGGAAGCTACCGGAGCCCAGCATACTGTCGCCGGAGTGCCTGCGTGTACGCGGTAGTGGTGGTGATGCCATCTCAACAACAGGAGTGCGCATTTTTCATGTTGCTGCTTGGTTTTTTCCATTCTTTGGTCTGCCTGTTTTTGAAGGCTTAATTTATCAATTATTTATTTATTTAATTATATATTTTCTATTTGTTACGGTATTTATTTACTTTATTCATTTATTTATATTTATTTAACTTATAATAAATAAAATAAAAAATATTCTGATTAATATAGGCTCTTTAATATAAGATATAATATAATTTAATTTCTTGGTCCTACCTTTTTTCGGCGCCTTGAGACGATTTTATTGTGGAAGGCGCACTACAAATATCCCACCATTACCATTACCATTATTTATGGCCTAAAATATATCCAGTTACCACCATATTTTTTAAACCAACAGAGGTAACAGTACAATTTGTCTAAGAAATATTGTTAACTGATTCCATATTTCTATTTTCAGCTCATAGTAGCAATGAACTGACTGGCTCTGAAGATCCAAACATCTTGCATGCATTCATTGCAACACTCCCAAGCAGGCATTCTTATAAGGAAGGTAAGCAACATGTAGAGGGCGCTTTTCAATGTATTGCAACAACATAGAGGGCCTATTTATTTTAAAACCTGAATGCACATGCTTACAGAAAGGGTTATGATCAGTAGGTTGTAGTACACATTTTGACAACATTCCCAAAGAGGTATGCACAGGATTAACTTAAGCAATGTATAGAGGGCACCATTTATAGCAACATATCCAGCAGACATGCTTCGAAGACTGTCAAATTGTAGACGAATATTATTTTCAAATTGTATTGTGAGTTTTTAATTTAGTTACTTTTCTGTTACAGTTGTCAAGTTTCGGCGACGTGCCCGTTACCTGGAGTTCTTTGTACAAGTCATGCAGAAAGCACTGAGCGAAGGTTTAGTGGAACTAGCAACTGAATGGTGTGATGACACAAAACTGTGGCTTGTTAGGTAAAGTCTATTGCGTAAATACTGGATAAACTGACTAATTGCCATTGTTCCTTTAAATGCAATTTTGATTTTCAAGGTGTGATTGATTTCATGCCCACATAATGTCAAATCACAGGTTTTTGCCACATTAAACTTTATTGTGTTGAAAGAGCTTAAAAAGATATTTTTTGATTTGACAAACAAGATATAGAAAACAGTGTGTGTTAGTTTCATTTACACTATCATCCCCATTATTATTTTTTGTGTTACAACTATAATAGCATGTATTTATAATGTATTTACTTACCGTAAAACACAATGAAGAGTACATTAATATTTATAACAGTCGCAACAATTTTTTGTAGAGAATACAATACAGGTAGCTCATCATTGTCTTCTCATGAAATCTTGAATATAAAATATTAACCTGTTTGTTTGTTAAAGCCATGACTTACTATCTGTTGGAAAAATGTTACATTTCTAATTTAACTTATTTCAGGCGCAATGAGCAGCTTTCTTCGGCTAAAATGTTTTTAACAAAGCAGCAAGGTGTTTTGACAGTGGCTGGGGATGACCCTAAGAAGTTCGCTGCTGCAGCTATGGAGTTTTCAAAGGTAAAAATTCATTTAAAGATTTATATGTCAGCTCATAATGCAACATTTATATAATATTGCAATAAATTGCCTCTGCGCTTTATATTATTACTGCTGGTCACTGGATCAAATACCTCATTATAAACATCAACAGCTCCCTGGGAAGCACAAAGTCGCTAGAATCAGCGCTTGGAATTAGATCCTACTAGGTACCAACTCCTCCCAAGTGGAGAGAGACAAACGTAGATCCTTGTCCAAGGGCACAAGTTCCGTGTACAGCAAGGTTTTGCACACACTCGTTCGTAACCTTCAACCGCTTCCACTACTACTTGATGTAAATTTTTATATCTGGTTGAAGATAGATACAGTAAATATAGATTATTGGTTTTTTTTTTTTTTTTGTTGAAAACTTCCAAGTTAAATCACTGTTCTGAATAAAGATTCTCAACCTAATTGTCCCCTGTATACATATTTTTTTTTATCATTACTTTTTTTTTTTAAAAACACATTACACTAAAGATTCACAAAAATATAAAGTCTGTTATTCGTATCTTCTATATTGCCTTTGAAGATCAATAAACCTCATCACAAATCACCAGATGGAAAGAGTCCAAGAAAGAAGAGAAAAAAGTTCCAGTTACTGGTTAATCTGAGATCAAATTCGAAATTATCAGAGACTGCCAAGACGACCCAAGAGGAGAAGGAATTGAGGGTAATTCTTGCTAAATAATATATATGTATTTTATTATAGAGCCCTGTCACAGTCCATAATTGATTTTTAATTCAAAATGTACAAAGATATATTAATTACCCATTTATAGTCCTGGGAGGGAAGATAGAAAGAGAGAGGAAATGAGAGAAAAAGAAGGTATGGCGAGGTAAATGAAGATTAATGGTGGTGAAGTCTGATAGATCAGACCACCTTTCCAATGGTATTTCCAAACACTTTTCAATTTCTCTTTCAGTCTTTTGAAATTCTTGATAGAGCTTTCCCAGAATTCTATCACTCAACTAAGAGGCGTCAGAGATTGAGGAAAGTCTGCTCCGATGAATTGCCATGGCGATGCCAACTCAACATTCTCCAAGGGCTTTGCTTCTTCGCTCAGTTTCTTAACAAAGTTGAGAAACGTAACAAACTTATAGGTCCTACATCAGGAGATATTTATAGGTACATACACTCAGTGGAAGCTAAATGCTGGGCTCAGGAGGAAATTTTTTTTTTTTGATATGTTGTTTGATTTTTCTAAGACCCAAAAAGCATGTTGGACAAAAAAACTCGCAAGTGGTTAATAAGAAAAAGTTTTTTTTATATTTAATAACTTGCGAAAAAAGGGTAGTTACACCCCTTTTTCCCCCAGTTTTTAAATATTCAAAAATTAGTATCTCATTAACCGCTCACAAGTTTTTCGTCTAATATGCTTTTGTGTCTTAAAAAAATCAGTTGTACAACATATCAAAATTTTTTTTTCCTTCAGGACCTGGCTTTAAAAACTAGCATCTGTGTCTTCATCATAAAAAAAAAATAAAAAAGTCTCAGCAAAAAGATTACATTTTGTTTGAAGATCTTGATAATCTGAACAAGGATACAATTTAATTGTAACTTGTCATATTTTGACTAATCATGAAATATCTTCACCACAATCATCAGCATCAGCAATCATTGTCAGCATTGTCTTTGTCATTGTCATTGTTGCTGCCTTTATCATCATAGTCATCATCTTTTTCATCATCATCATCATTATCGTCAGCAACGTACCACCAGAACCGGCAAGATATGTTATTTTTCTAATAATAGCATGTTAGTCGTAAGTAGTGCCATCATGTCAGCAAGGCTTCATGTTCTTTTAATTAGAATGATATACATGAATATATTTTAATGTATTTCCATTCATATTTTAATACCATAATCATCATTATCACCATGTTATCATTATCAACATTGTCATCAAAATTGTCATCATCAGCACCGTTCATATTTTAATATCATAATCATCAT
>NW_022684376.1:609275-659303 GCF_011630105.1 Anneissia japonica | reverse complement strand
CCAACTGAATTTTCTAAGACACGGTTAATGAGATGCATATTTTTGAATATATAAAAATGCAAAAGGTGTAAAATGGGTGGTTATAATAATGCCCGAAGGTTTTCGTCAAATATACTGTTTGTGTCTTGGAAAAATCAGTTGTACAACATATCGAAATTGTTTTTTCCTTCGGGGCCTGGCTTTAAAAAACCAGCATTAACTATAGATAGATTAATTTCTCTGTCTTCATCATAAAAAAAAATTAAAAATTCTCAGCATAAAGATTACATTTTGTTTGAAGATCTTGATAATCTGAACAAGGATACAATCATATTTTGACTAATCATGAAATATCTTCATCACAATCATCAGCATCAGCAATCATTATCAGCATTGTCTTTGTCATAGTTATTGTTGCTGCCTTTATCATCATAGTTATCATCTTTTTCATCATCATCATTATCATCAGCAACGTACCACCAGAACCGGCATGATATGTTATTTTTCAAATAATAGTATGTTAGTCGTAAGTAGCGCCATCATGTCAGCAAGGCTTCATTTTTTTAAAATTAGAATGATATACATGAATATATTTTAATGTACTTTCCGTTCATATTTTAATATCATAATCATCATTATCACCATGTTATCATTATCAACATTGTCATCAAAATTGTCATCATCAGCACCGTTCATATTTTAATATCATAATCATCATTATCACCATTGTTATCATTATCACCGTTGTCATCAAAATCATCATCAGCTCCGTTCATATTTTAATATCATAATCATCATTATCACCATTGTTATCATTATCACCGTTGTCATCAAAATCGTCATCATCATCACTGTTCATATTTTAATATCATAATCATCATTATCACCATTGTTATCATTATCACCGTTGTCATCAAAATCGTCATCATCAGCACCGTTCATATTTTAATATCATAATCATCATTATCACCATTGTTATCATTATCACCATTGTCATCAAAATCGTCATCATCTGCACCGTTCATATTTTAATATCATAATCAACATTATCACCATTGTTATCATTATCACCGTTGTCATCAAAATCGTCATCATCATCACTGTTCATATTTTAATATCATAATCATCATTATCACCATTGTTATCATTATCAACATTGTAATCAAAATTGTCATCATCACCACCGTTCATATTTTAATATCACAATCATCATTATCACCATTGTTATCATTATCACCGTTGTCATCAAAATCGTCATCATCAGCACCGTTCATATTTTAATATCACAATCATCATTATCACCATTGTTATCATTATCAACATTGTAATCAAAATTGTCATCATCAGCACCGTTCATATTTTAATATCATAATCATCATTATCACCATTGTTATCATCATCAACATTGTAATCAAAATCAACATTGTAATCAAAATCATCATCATCACCACCGTTCATATTTTAATATCACAATCATCATTATCACCATTGTTATCATTATTAACATTGTAATCAAAATCATCATCATCAGCACCATCGTCATTGCTATTGCCACCATCGCTGCCATCATTGTCAATAAGTTACATCCCTACACTTTTGTACATTAATCAATTGTTTCCAACCATTTTTACAGATCATCTTACATTGACAACGAATGGGTTACTTTTGAGACATCTGGCACCTTGGTGGTAGGCTGGGATGGCGGTCCATCAAGAGCAGTTACTCGTCAAGAGCAGAGAAGAGATGGCACAAAGGATCCAATTATGCAACAGTTAAAACAAATTGGCATTGGAAAGCACGAATTGAGAGCATATAACTCTGCTATTGAAGTAGCAGCAGCAGCCTCCATCGGTATGTATCGTAATCACAGTGGTATAAGTTATATTATAATGGTTTTTTTTTTATTATCATAATATTTTAATCTATTGGTTCCCATTGGATATTAGTACATAATAATGTTACGAATTTGTGCTTATAGGTTAGAACCACCGCTAGCCACCATGTATCGGTAATGTGTCGAGAGCCAAGCCAATGTAATAAGGTAGCAGGAGACAAAAGTAAAATAGTTGCAAATATACTTTAATATAAAAACAATGTTGAGGAGTACACTGATTAGGACTGATGTAATTGTCTCTAAAATCAATACTCGAACTGATTTCCTAACTAAACACAGGTACAAATATACATGGGGACAGGAAACAGGGATTGATGACTCATTTAATTAGTAATGGTCATAATAATTTGGGAACACATGCTTTGCTATAGTGGTGGCAACTTCCTGGAGGAATGGTAGGAAAATACAACCTCAGGAATGTACATACGGTTAGTCACGGATTGCAACACTACTACAGGTATGCTCTGGGGAACAAGAGGGGTGAACGCCTTAGGTGCCATGCAACTATAGGGTACTATGTTACAACAGCTAGAATAATAATATATAAGTAGATTTATTATATTATGATGTAGAAAAAATATTGATAAAACTATATGTACTATTATTTGCAAACAATGATTTCAGCAATGTAGGTGCAGGGAAAAAAAAGGGCTGCTGTAGTAATAGACTGAGTTACTTGGATATGTAGTTAACATCTTACAAAACGACAGCTATTAATCGAGAAACATGGCTTATTAGTGTGGTTGGATGGATGGATTTATTCGGCATTCTTTACATGTACACAGGACCATATGCACACAGGAACAATAGCTTAAATGTCTCATCCGAAAGACGATGTGCTATCTTAAACTTACGTTTCAGCCCTCCAGTGGAAATACAAGGGAAGCATCAGATACAATTGAACCGGGAACAAAGAAATCTCCAGGGGTTTGGCACACCCAAAGTTGCTACCACCAGTTTAGCCGACTGAGCTACGTATTTCAAACATAAACTTGTGTGTATTTGAGGCATGCAAATATTCCTGGCCTGCCCATTGAATAATATGATCTGATTGGTCAGTTGTTAAGTTCTATTGACACTCTGGAAACATCCATCAAGCAAGCATTTATTATTTTGATGCTTGCTATTATTATTTACATTGATATTGTACTTGTTTCCAGGTAAACAATTACCTCAGTTGCCGCCACCACCTAGCGATAAACAGTCTGATAGTCTGCCAACGTATCGGTCAATTGACACGGAGAAAGTGACAAAACATGCTGGGCACCATCAGGACTACAACGCAATTACATTACATGCACTCACCAGTGACCTGACCAAAACTTTCAACAACTTGAAGAAGGCTATTGTAAGTCATGACAGTTTTGACTATGAATTATGCATCTGAATATGACCTATTGTTTGTATATTTGGGCACCTTGACTCTCTGATAAAGCCCTGTCCATGCCTAAATATAGTCACCAACATTTCTGTGTGTAAATGACCTTCATATAAGCGCAGATCTATATTGGACATTTAGAACGTTAAAATATAATATAATAATTCTACTGGTCTATCATCTTAAAAATGGCTTGTGTTTTTTTTTTTCTTTTCTATGTAGGTCCTAGCCCATCGTGGTCAGCATTGGACCCTTCTACAGAATGCCAGCAGAGCCATGTGGAACTGTGCGCACACCAGTCTTCTGTATTGTTTTGCCAACGGCCATGCCTCCGGGATCCTGTCTGTTGAAGCCATGAGATCCATTGTGTGTCAGCCGTTCTTTGTGGCTGCAGACTGCATTCTGGACATGCTTGCAGCGTTGCAAAACAACAGTAACACAAAGGTATTGTTTGTTTTGTTTGCAATTCTCATAATGATATGAGAGAGCAGCTTAGGTCAGTCGGCTAATCTGGTGGTAGCCACTGTGTGTGCGCTGAACCGTGGAGATCTCTAGGTTTTCCGGTTCAATTCCCATCGCTGCCTCTCCTTGTGTTTCAGCTGGAGGGCTGAAATACAAGTTACAATACACACTGTCTTTCGGATGAGACGTTTATGGTCCCGTGTGCATTTATGGCATATGTGCACGTTAAAGAATGCAGTACACTCTTCGAAATAGAGTGGGGGATTGTCTCCTTGTGTACTGCCCAATGAGTCTTCCTTTAAGCTTTCTTGGGCTATCCTTGGTGTTTCCACCAAATAAATCCAATTCCAATGCACTTGGAGGGGGAAAATGTCAAGAAAATTATCTTGTATTGTGTTTTCCAAATGCAAGCCAGTAGACATCTGATCAAAAAATGTATGTGTCTTTTCAAGTTGTATAATCTAATTGTTTTAAATTGTGTTGTTTACAGCAACATTATATTTGCAATATGCTATAATAACATGCCATCATCGCTGCCGTCTTTGTCAATAAGTTACATCCCTGCGCTTTTTCACATTCAGTTGTTTCCAACCGTTTTTACAGATCATCTTAATACATGACATGCAATATAAGACATGAAATGAATAAATCCTAAAATCTTGATAATGATATTGATAATGAAGATGAATATGAAAAATGATTCACAAGCAATGAATGGGTTATTTATAGTATTCCTACAGTATGCTCTTACAAATTCCATGGTTAGTGTTTAATGAGAATTATTTCAGATTATTTATTATTACCATATCCATTCTTAGGCCAAGAAAAATATGAAAGATATGGTAAACAGTGACCTGATGGGCAACGTTACTGATGAAATTGGTGGCACTAGCCTGAAGTTTGAGAAGTACTTGGATGACTGTAGCATGGTGGACAAACACTGGATCAGACGTATGATACTGCGAGTCCTGGAGATGCTGTACTATGAACAGCAGTGGGAAAAGCTTACTGATATTGCAATGAGGTTTAATGTCCTCACCAAGTAAGTGAAATGAATGTCCTGCTAATGTACCAGTGAGGTTTAATATCCTCATCAAAAAAAGTGAATTAATTCTCTCACAGAAATATTAATGAGATTTAGGCCTAGTTCAGACTAGGGGGATAAACCCGGCTCAACTCACCGGGTTTATCCACCTGCCAGTCTGAACTAGGTGGCTTATCTCAAGCCGGGCTGTGTTCCTATAGTAACTAGGCCTGGCGCGCCACTTTTCTAAGCCGGGCTTTAATCGTTGCTGGGGGTCTTACATTGACTTCGGGTGACGAAATGACCAATCATCATCCAATTACGTACGCTGTGAGCGAGCGTACATTTCGCGAGCAATATGTTTTGAAACACGTTTTCAGGTTACGGTTCATTATTATGCAAATTCTCGTCTGGCTAAACCTGCTAGTCTGAACGCCCGGCAAAGTTAAGCCGGGCTTAAAGTTGAGCCAGGCGTAACTCAAGCCTGGCTTATCTCCAAGTCTGAACGTAGCCTTACATTAATATCCTCACCAAATAAGTATACATTTTTCACAGAAAAAGCAGTTAAGATTGAATGTCCTCACCAAATATTGAAGTGATGAATCCAACTATTAGTGTATTTCTCCTCTGCCCTCATGCTTTTGAAAAAAAAAAACATTTTGCTAAATAAGAAAACGAAGTACTGTAAGTGGCTCGGTCATAAAGGAATGATGTTTTTATTCTTTATTAACCAAGTAAAATATATATCTGACAGAGAAAGCAAAATTTTGTTCTCACCCACTTAGTGTAGTTCAAGAATATGACTCAAAGAGAAAGGAAAGGGTTCTAAATGTTCTCATACTGTATCTTCAAAAGTAGCTCATATACACATGCTAATGACACATGCCATCCTCATTTAAATAAATTAAATCAATGTCCCTTGTTTATATAGTGAACGATATTCAGAGCAGATTGGACCATTAATTTGCCAAGCCCAGCAGAAGTTGATTTCCAGGATCAAGGCATACGGTGGACCAGAACCCCCTCAGAGTGCCTTCAGGTTGGCTGCTGAAGCCAACGATGTACCCATCACTGCTAAGAACTACATGAATGTACAGCTGATTAGTGGTCACCATGAGAGGGTGTCTGAACCATTGGAGATGGGGGGAAGAATTGATCCAGAGGGGCACAATGTGTATGGGGGTAAGTAGCATACTCCTCATTCAAGTTAGTTATTAATGCAACCAGTAAATTAAGATGATTCTACTTTTATTGATATATTATATTTTTGTATCTATTTTGATATATGGCAAGTTTTTTCTTTCTAAAACCAACTTACAAAATAGTGGAATTTTCCATTAATTTTTAAATATAAAATACATGTGTAAATCCCCATCTCCTTATACATGTCAATATATTGTAATATTTTTCAGGTGCGTGTGATGCAATGAAGCTTGTGTGTGTTCCATTGGATGTTGCCGATAGTCTTCAAAACTTCCGTCAAGCATTGGACATATGTTACTACACATCGAGGGCGCTACAACACTCCAGGAAACTGCTGATTCTTTATCTAGCTGGCCAACAAATATGTAAGCCTTTTGTTGTACACAATTTATATTGAGTGATTTTCAGAAAATATAACCTGGCACATACTGCCTCAGCTGACAAATTCTTTATGCTTTCAGTAAATGCTTGCCTGTTGCAATGCCAGTAGGTTACACTCTGGGGCGGATTGTCGTTTAAAATGATATGTTGTATAATGCATCATTGTGGTCTTATGGAATCACATCAGACACAAATGATGTATGTCCTGGTGTTCATAGTGTATAAGCTTGTTGGTTTAGCTTCTAATTTTTATGCTTTGTTTATGTACTCGATACAGTCTTTCTAATTTACAAAGGTGATCATAATAGAAAAGATATTTTTGTTTAAAAGCTATGCTGTCTTTGCCAATTTAAGCTCATGCAAAGAATATAAAAACACTATTTAATGTACGTACATGTTAGGCAAGAAAATTCTAATTGTTCTAATTTTTGAACTGAAAGCTAGAAGATATATTCTACATAAAATATGAAAAAAATTGATATTAATAGTAATAAGAATAATAATGCCAATATCACTAAACCGAAGTAAAAAGTAAATGTTAAAAAAGTGAGGTTTCAGTTTGGCCTTAAAAATAGCTACTGATAAAATATAATTAATTCTGATAAAATATATTTAATAATCCAAATACATGTCTCTCTCTAATTAAAGACCCCTCCAATTAAAGACCAATTTTACAAGGCCCCAAATTAACAAGTGTCTTTTGGATTTATTATACCAATTAGAGACCAAAGTTGATAAAAGTCCATGAACCCCTGTTCCCAAAAAGTGGTCTTTAAGTTGAGGGAGACCTGTATATAATTAATTTATTCAAATTCATTACTTTAACATAGACAGTGATTTTTAGTAATCATCTCAAAAACTGTTGTATTTGTTGATTCATTAATGTAACAAATTTGTTGTCATGTATTAATTTAGGTCCTAATATGGGCAGGCAAAGTCGTGTAGATTTCAGTGAGACAGATGATAAGATACAAAGTGACGTGCCACCTGATCTCAGGAAATCAGAATTCAGTAACCTGACGGACATCCAAACTCCAGCTTTGCCAAAGTCCCAGCTAGCTGTCGTCATGTCATCCTACAGTAAAACAATAGGTTGGCTATTCTTATTTGGGATTATTTCTGGTATAATACTGATAGTCTAGTAAATGATAACCTGAATGAATTGATACATGCCAATTAAGCTTTCTTGAAAGAACTTACCTTGAAAATAATGGAATCATCCATCAGCAAGAAGTATAATTATATTCATTAACAAGCCATCAAGCACAGAAAAAGTATCATATCAGGAATGTAATATAATTTAGTAATATTCTCCTGTATTGTGTTACTAAACATGATATAATAAATTATATATATATATATATGTGTTTCTATGAAAATTTGACAAGATTAAAATTAATGTACTATTAACAGAGTGTTATTGTATTGTCTGTCTTTCATTAATATGATTTTTTGTACAGAAATGCTGTTGTCAAGGAAACATACAGACTTAGCTGCTCAAGGGAGCCATGAACTGGGAAATCTTCACTACCATTCTGGCAATATAAGGTACAGCAGGGGTGGGCATAAAATTCGGCCGGTGGGTCAAAGTGAATTTCTGATTTAACACCGAATTTTAAATAAGCATAATAATATTAGTATTAAAACTAGCTCAATAAACTTCAACATAGTTTCCCTCGTTGCATTTGTTGCAGTATATGAGGTATATAATATCTGTCTCTTATACACATCTTTGTAGACGAATCTAAATTGCACATTATTTACATTGCCCTGGTGGGAGTCATTAAAAAGCAAAATTACACGATTACAGGTAAAAACGAGTAAAAAGAAATGTAAACTAAATTGATCACATCAACATTAAATCAAATTTAAACATGGATATATCAGAAAATTAGACAGTACATTAAATCAAATTACAGGACAGAAACTCAAATGATCACATCAACACCAAGTCTTATTCTGATATCCCTCAACCAGAGTGGACATAAAAATTGATTGGATCATTATTGATCAAAATTTACAAATGTATAAATTATGTACATAGTAGTTACTTGTTCAAAAGTTTAAGTTTGGCCTTAAAAATTTCAGTAAACGCTTGCCTGGTGCAATGCTAGTATGACTGATGAGGTTACACTCTGGGGCGGATTGTCGTTTAAAATGATATGTTGTACAATGCATCATTGTGGTCTTATGGAATCACATCAGACACAAATGATGTATGTCCTGGTGTTCATAGTGTATAAGCTTGTTGGTTTAGCTTCTAATTTTTATGCTTTGTTTATGTACTCGATACAGTCTTTCTAATTTACAAAGGTGATCATAATAGAAAAGATATTTTTGTTTAAAAGCTATGCTGTCTTTGCCAATTTAAGCTCATGCAAAGAATTTAAAAACACTATTTAATGTACGTACATGTTAGGCAAGAAAATATTGCTTGTTCTAAATTTTAACTGAAAGCTAGAAGATATATGCTACATAAAATATGAAAAAAGTGATATTAATAGTAATAAGAATAATAATGCCAATATCACTAAACCGAAGTAAAATGTAAATGTTAAAAAAGTGAGGTTTGAGTTTGGCCTTAAAAATAGCTACTGATAAAATATAATTAATTCTGATAAAATATATTTAATCCAAATACTTGTCTCCCTCTAATTAAAGACCCCTCCAATTAAAGACCACTTTTACAAGGCCCCAAATTAACAAGTGTCTTTTGGATTTATTATACTAATTAGAGACCAAAGTTGATAAAAGTCCATGAACCCCTGTTCCCAAAAAGTGGTCTTTAAGTTGAGGGAGACCTGTATATAATTAATTTATTTAAATTCATTACTTTAACATAGACAGTGATTTTTAGTAATCATCTCAAAAACTGTTTGTATTTGTTGATTCATTAATGTAACAAATTTGCTTGTTGTCATGTTTTAATTTAGGCCCTAATATGGGCAGGCAAAGTCGTGTAGATTTCAGTGAGACAGATGATAAGATACAAAGTGACGTGCCACCTGATCTCAGGAAATCAGAATTCAGTAACATGACGGACATCCAAACTCCAGCTTTGCCAAAGTCCCAGCTAGCTGTTGTCATGTCATCCTACAGTAAAACAATAGGTTGGCTATTCTTATTTGTGATTATTTCTGGTATAATACTGATAGTCTAGTAAATGATAACCTGAATGAATTGATACATGCCAATTAAGCTTCCTTGAAAGAACTTACCTTGAAAATAATGGAATCATCCATCAGCAAGAAGTATAACTATATTCATTAACAAGCCATCAAGCACAGAAAAATTATCATATCAGGAATGTAATATAATTTAGTAATATTCTCCTGTATTGTGTTACTAAACATGATATAATAAATTATATATATATATATATGTGTTTCTATGAAAATTTGACAAGATTAAAATTAATGTACTATTAACAGAGTGTTATTGTATTGTCTGTCTTTCATTAATATGATTTTTTGTACAGAAATGCTGTTGTCAAGGAAACATACAGACTTAGCTGCTCAAGGGAGCCATGAACTGGGAAATCTTCACTACCATTCTGGCAATATAAGGTACAGCAGGGGTGGGCATAAAATTCGGCCGGTGGGTCAAAGTGAATTTCTGATTTAACACCGAATTTTAAATAAGCATAATAATATTAGTATTAAAACTAGCTCAATAAACTTCTTTGTATTTATTAGATTTGATGGGCTGTTATTGGGCAATATTGTACTTGAATGGCCTTAATGTTTATATATATATTTGAATTTGTTAATGTTTAAAGATATTTTTTTTTTTTTGTAATTTTTTTTATATTCTTAAGTAATTCTAAATACAATATTTTCAGCTTTTGCTGCCCAATGTACATTTTTTGTATGTGTACATATACAGAAATAAATAAATAAATAAAAAGAATTATATCTATTTCTTTTTTTTTTTTGCTTAAATTTGTAATGCAGAGCTGCATTTAGATGGTGGTCTGAGGCACTGGACTTGATCCTAAAGACAACTGACACCCTTCACACATGGAGGAAAATTCTTGGTGGAAGCAGTGAGGATGACATCAGCAGCCAGTTGTTGCAAAGATGTGGAATGTGGGGATGTCTTCTAGGAGCCATTCTTGCATCAAAGATTGCTCAGTAAGTCTTTAAGAAACTGTGGGGTCCACCGATATATTTGACACAAGGTACCGTAAAAATGTAGAATTGGCTTAATCTTGAGAAGAAGCCCATCTCGAATTGAAGCACCCCTCTTTAGTTTACAAAAGTAGCCTCGAAAAGAAGCCCATTTCAAAATGAAGCCCATCTTGAAAGGAAGCCCACCCAAGTTCACAAAAAACAAGAATCCCAGGGCTTTAATTCAGGGTTTTATGGCAGTATAACAAACTCTGAAGATAAGAAAATCAAGCCATTGTGATTCTATTGCAAGCTGTATTTGTTTATTTTCAGTAATGAAAGGTGAACAAATATACTTCCGAAGATTCAAACATGATGGCTTGCATCACTCATAGTTTGTTTCATGCTCCCTTTAGTCTAATTTTTTATGCTACTTTAAGATAATTCAAATTTTTTTAAAAGTTATCATATCATACTCATATTTTTTTTATTTATTAAAATGGTCATTATAAAATTATAATGATAATGAGTAATGATTAAAAAAATTAAAGTTAAAATAATCATGATCATAAAGATTGTAAATGTTTTCATTGATTGTTTTATTACATTTTTCTAGATATATTTTAACATCCGATTTGGGTTTGCGTATGGAGAGTTGTTTCCTGTCAGCGTTTTTGTTCAAAGCCATCTTCTGTACCTCGCTCCCACACCCAACTGCTGATCGCGACTACGCCCTCTATGAGATAGGTGAAGGTTGCGAAGTCCAGTACCTAGTGCCGGGTGTTGACCTCCTGTCGGACAAGTTCCGATGTGAGGGAAGAACCCTTGTGTCTTGTTTAAGATGGGTTACGGAAGAACTGTTCCGAGGCAGACACAACCTAATGGTATGATTATCCAAACTGAAATTAATAAAATCTTCTTTGATAGAATACTATTCTAATTTTCTTTTAAATTGGCACGCACAAGCAGTGCGGCGAGCGTCGGTCTCGAACTCCCGATCTCACGATCAGAAGTCCAACACCTTACAGGCTGCGCCACACGCTCCTACAGACAATTAACATTTTGACGAGATTTGATTGACAGATAAACCGACTAATCAGCGAGCGTCATTTAGTCACGTGATCAAAAACTTTTTCTCTGACATTTTTATAGTAAATGTTTGAAATAGATGTTGGTTACCACTGTTTGGCCGACGTTTTCCAGAGGTTGTAAATATTAAATGTGATTACAGACCTTGTCTCATCGTCACAGAACGCTGTTGGCCCGACGTCGGTAAACATTTGGAATGGAGGTTGGTTACAACCGTTGGTCCGACGTTGGTTAGAGGTTGTAAATATTAGGATGTGATTATAGACATTGTCCCAACGTCACTGTACTTTGTTGGCCCGATGTTGGTAAACGATAGTGGAGGTTGGTGACAACAGTTGGGCCGACGTTGGTTAGAGGTTGTAAATTTCAAACGTTTACCGACGTCGTGCATGAAAAGCGCCACACCAGTATTTCTTATTATGAGCTCAGTAGCCACATGTACCTTTTATTTACCTATTTTTTTATTCATGGAATGGGAATTTCATTATATTTGTCAAGGCACACCTTGACATTTATTGATTTATGCAGGTAAGGGAGTTTTTTACTCAAGACAAACAACTACATTTATTCATAATTTTTTTTTTCTTTAACTTTGTGGACCAAGCTTGCGGGTGATTTTTTTTTAAAGAAATGTTTTCACATTTATTAAAATATTGAGACTGCTGCATAATATTGAATTTTATATCTCTTTGTTTTTAGGTCTTACCTCTCCTTACCTTGTATAACTATTTCACAACCTTCATCTGCCGTGATCTTCAACGAACTATAGATGGAAGAATTCTCAAGGTAAATCAATAGGATGTCTTTGAATACATTTATTTCATTTGTAACATTTACTGTTTTGTGAATATACTGTATAATGCATTTTGCAATCCAAAGAATTTCCAACGCTATTACCCATTCCCCCAGGTCAATTTGAACCCCCGACTTAACGTTGATTCTCAGCCCACAAATGGTGTTACCTCCCTTTCACTAAATACTAAACTAAATACTTCATATATATTATTAAGTAGAGGAACATATCTTGTTTCTTTCAAAGCAGTATCATTCATGTAATTGAATAATTTGTTTTTTGCAGGTCAGAATTTTAACAGACCTCGGACTGTACACGGAAGCACTGACTGTTCTGAATCGGATTCTTAATGGTGAACGTCTACCTCAAACGGCTGATAGCAACTTCAGACAGGTGTCTGCTATTGTGGTCAGTATATATTTCTTTTATTAAGACTGACATTATGAGATTAGGTGAATGGATTTAAGATATTTAACAGAAAAGTCTATGCAAGCAGTGCAACCTGATTAAATCTTCCTGCTACATAGCTCTTTGGCTTCATCTATAGTATTTTCTAAATTCCTGTCCAGGATATCAAATTGTATTTGAAAAAAAATAGTGACATGCCTAAATATGGTCTTGATGACATCACATCATGACCATATATAGGCACATCATGACTATATATGGGCATACAGAAGCTTGTTGTCAATAGAATGTAATAGTCTCGATGGGGCTTTATAGCTGTCTGGCCTAAGCCAAGTGGTGAAATAGTGTGTAATTTTCTATATTTTGCTGTTTTTCTATCCTTTTTTTTCTTATGTGAGTTTTTAGGGTACAGTATTTCATGGTTTAATCCCTACTTTTTATTAGCGCGTAGATACGATTTTGATTGAGGAAGGCGCTTTAGAAATCCTATGCCATTACCATCTTTGTTGTACATTTATCGTTATTTATTTGTATGTTTCCCCCTCAGTCGTCTCTCAAATACAACACAGACAAGCCAGTTACAGATCCAGTCAATATTAAGGTATACATTAAACTTTGTGAATTTGCTCTTTAGTTTGTTTTTGGTAATTGTTACATGCATTATTTTTTTAATCGTGGCAGTTATTATATCTAATTTTTGTGCAATAATTATTAAAACCAACAATAATCATTAAGATATTATGGGTTGAGCTGCTGAGTAAAGAGTTGCCAATTAGAATTACAGGTCTTCCTCTAATTAAAGTCCCCTCCAATTAAAGGTTAGAGACCAAAGCTGCTATAAGACTATGGAAACCCCAGTCTCAAAAGTGGTCTTTAATTTGAGGGAGACCTACAGTATACTATATTCTGTTTACATGTGCAAATATTGTGCTATATTTTATCAGTTACTATATTGTGTTGGTATGTAACATGATTTCTTCTTCTTTTCATGCATGTCATCAGGTCCTAGGAACTCTGGTTGAAAAACGTCTGTCTCCGTCCTTAGCAACCATGTATGGCCCGCACCTGACCTGCCATCTGTCTTTGGCTCAAGCGCATCTTATGATTGCTTTAGCCAATAGCATACCAGTTTTGCCATCAAAGGAAGAAGCAATGTAAGAATACTTTATTGTTGCTGATTTTAATCTGTTGCTCCAACCAATTCTGGTATTCTTGCGCAAACGACTACTTTGATTCTTTTCATCGTAATTTACTCTTATACTTGGTACCATTGTACATAGACATGACATAGATGTGAGGGACCCCAAGGAGTTCCTCGGCAATGTCTAAGCCACAGGTGGGCAAAGTGTGACCCGCCAGTGATTTTTTTTTTGCAGCCCGCGAAAATAAATTACAAACTCTATGTCTGCGGCCTGCCAACCATCTTTGGCTAGAAAACACCTTGCTTTTTGCGGCCCGGCACCGATGATCTGTAAAATTTAATAGTAAAACTAAGCATAAAGTGCCCATAACACAGTGTATGAAGGTTTTTGGAAGTGCACTGAAACATAAAATTTTGGGTGTGGCCCTCGGTGTGGAATCAAAAATTGACTTTGGCCCTCCGACCCATTTTAATACCCACCAGGTCTAAGTCAGTAGAGAGCCACTTTGCTAATTTGACTAATCTATGTATGTATATATGTATATGTGTGTGTGTGTGTGTGTATATGGATATGAATGTCCGTTGGTAAGAATTATCTTTGCCTTAGTTTCCCCGAAGCTCCAAATGAAGGAAGAAAGTCGAGCGCAGCAGGAAGTACCGTCAATAAACCTCAGGTATCAGTTGCATCCCGGAAGACAGACAGAGACGCAAAGATAATAATCACTCCACGACTCACCATTGAGGATGCACTGGGTAAGACAATCAGTCATTTATATAATGGTAACAATTTTATACTAAAGCACTTCCCAAATGTAAGAATGTGAGATCACAAAATCTTGAACGAAGTAAATGAATACGTATGTGTCTTTGTATACTTTTCAAATGTAAGAATGTCAATCTGCAATATCTTAATCGACTTCTTTGTATGCGTAATGCATAGATATATTTTTTGTATAAAACCCTTTTTTTTTTATTGGACTTCTCAGCCGCTTCTGTTGATGATGTGTCTGTGGAAAGTTTGAATGTAAAGGACAATCTTGGAGGGTTTGCAACCGGAATGAGTTTGCCAGGCCTAGAGAAGATGAAGGTGAGTGTGTTGCCATATATGTCTATATACTCTTACTGTACTAGTTAAGCTTACTACTTGCATTGTTAAAATTTAACATTAATACCTTAATTCATGTATATTATCATTTCACAGGGAGTGTTGTTATGCACTGCGGAACGATTTCTCAACATCTTAGTAGATTGCATGGAAGAAAAAGGTAAAATTTGGTGATTATTTTTTGGTTTCAATTTCTTTGTAAATTAATGATCTTGGATGCTGATTTTAAAATTGGGAGTTGCAACAACCCAAAATATAATATTCTTAATGAAACCAGTTGATTTATTTTTCCAAAATGTAGGTAATAGATACTTAGTCTTTGTTTGGTTAAAATATTTATAATAATTGATAAGTGGTGCTGTAGGTTTGTGTGTAAGATGCTTGGCTCCCTTCTAATCCCAGGGAATTGGGTTCATATCCAATGAGATGTCAGGAATCCAATTCCAAGGCTCATTAGGAGACTTGGCTTTATGGTTAATTATATTTTATAGTTGAAAATGTTATTATTGGCATTACTATCAATAATAAATAGGTTGGTGGTACAACCCATGTTGTGAACTTTAATCATCTTTAGGAGACAATTAGAGCAATCTATTTGAAACATTCTAAACAAAGCAACAACTTTAATCTGAACTATCTATACCAATAAGATCTATGTAGTGTACCACAAACCTATTTATTATTGTTGTTTCACCTTGCAAGCCTTTAAAAAATATAAAACTATTTTCCATATAGGCACTGCAACGCTACATGCCTCTGAACTGGAGTTGGTGGTGCTTGGCAAGCTTGAGTTGGCGTCGGTGTATTGTCAGTACCAGTTGGCCTCCAAGTCTGCCTCAGCAGTGGCCTCTGCCATGCTGGCTATACAGACCAGTGTAATTTTCCATCAACCAACTGCAAAGAACACTCGCAATTCTTTGAGGTATGAATTACCAACTGAAACAAGGCTGATCTTTTGATTTTTTTAAGTTTAAATAGCAATACTATATATTTGAGAATGCTTGTTTTAATTAATGATACACAATGCCATATTATTTTCATTTATTTTATTGGTACAAACGGCCCAAGGGCTGCATCAGCAACAGAGTGTCATAATCTGAAGTGGTGCCTGCAAGCCTTATACATAAAACAGGATACAATAGAATTACAATTTAATATCTGTACAAGCAATTATTCAATTATTCAAATTCATCGAAACATTAAACATTTTTTTTTTCAAAACACTGAAAATATACAATACAGTGAAATTTAATGTTAAATTATTTTGTTTGACTATAAATATAAATAATACAGAATAGTAAAATAATGAAGATTTGCTTTTGTTAATTTATACCTATCTATTTCAATTGAAGAAGACATTTTTTTTCTAAGTAGCTAAATAGCTACCATAATAATTCAATCCTCATATTTTCCATTATTCTTTTCTTTTTTCCCTTCTCTTGAGTAGGAGATCTTCTATGAAAGGAAGTCACCAGCATGTGTTAGAGATGTCATCTCAAGACTTCAATTATACTGATGAGTCTCAGTCTCAATCAAGTCACTTCCAGTACCAAAACTCCCAAAGTCGAGCACGACTTGATGGCAGACTTTGGCTGAATAGCAGGCTGACACTTGTAAAGAACCTGATGACAGGGGTCAGAGGCATGGGCCATATATCAGGTAAGCAATCACTCACTCACTCAATCAATCAATCAATTAATCAGTTATTTCCGGGTGAATATTTTATGTCTATATAGTATGCCAATACCTATTACCTTGCCTTTGGATCCAACACCTATGGAACACATTGATGCTCCTGGGAGTATATATTATAATGTTTCATATATTAAGTTTGATAAACTGTTCTTATAAGTCTTGCGCCTTGGATATATTTGTTAAGATCCCACAAAAAGTAGCAACAGAGATATACCTCCATACCAAAGTTACTTTCTCAAAGAAAGTGATAGCGTAAATGTATACAAACACACATCTTTGTCGGAAAACGTGTGTTTTTAGGACAAGCTTGTATGTTTGTGCAAGAAGCATGTATATTTGTGGAATATGTGTGAGTTCCAGGCCCCGCTATGATAGGTTTTTTGTTAAGCTTGACACTCGGAAATATCTGTTGCACATCCTCATTAAAACTTTTCAGGGTACCCACTTTACGCAGTACTCTTTCTTGTGGTTGGAAGAGTCAACATGTAAGTGCCTTGTCCAGTGACACACCAAAATATAAATATATATGAAACGTAGAACTGTGTTTTTATTTCAGAAGACAATTCAGAGAAATTAGACTTGAGTGAATGCCGTGAACATTGCATGCAGGGCCTGACAGAGGCAGAAGCATGTGGAGACATTGAACTACAGGCAGAATTCCTTCTGCAGGGCGCCCTCTTGGACTTGCAGGAAGGACGTGCCTTGTCAGATGTTAAACAAACGCTGAAGGTAGGCATTGCAATGCGTTATATGATTGATATTAAACAGCAGTGTCAGGAAAGGGAGGGCAAAAGAAAATGTTTCTCATTTGACTGCCTTAGTTCAAATTTTCACAATAATCTGGATGCAACAGCATGCCATTTTCCCATCCCTTTTTTTTTTTTTTTTTTCAAAATCCTGCAGTTTGGCGTGATTTCAGTAAAAAAATATTTCTTTTTAATGTATAATATTCATTATTGTACTTTTCTTAATTGTATTTTCAGGAGGTGGTGGACCTTCTGACTGGGCTTCAGACACTCTCCCCAGAAGCTTCACGGCTGCAGTGTCTTGCAAGAACCCACCTCATTGACCTGGAAGCACTGGATATCCCAGAGGAGGTAGCGACTACCACATTAGCTTTGCAGATTACGTTGCAGAGTTATTGTGAGGTGCAAGATATGCTCTTACAACAGGTCAGTCATTTCACATAAAATATCTATACTCTTAAATTTGATATTCCATTGTCATAATCAAAACATTTAATGTATTTAAATCAAAAAATGATCAAGATATCTATTTTTTTTCTCTTGAATTTGTTCTCTTTATATAAGATTTGTCTTTCTGACCTCTGCTCCACTCTAACTTTCCTTTTTTTCTGCACCTTTTGTTCACTTTTTGATGGAGGTAATGCTTAGTCCAATGGTGCTGAAACATGGTCAAACCTTCTGTAGGTTTGACGTTTATTGGTAACATAATTTCAACTTTGAATTCTTTCAGATGAAGTACCTTGGAGAATGTGTTGAGATACACAACATACAGCCGGCATTATCTAGCTTAACATTCCCGTTTCATAACATTTATTTGCCACACTTGCTCCTATTGGTTAAGTTGAAGATGAGGATTGGCTACACGATGGCAAGGCAGGCTAGCTTCAGGTAGGTACCAACTCCACATGAATTATACGCTCTGTATGCCCATATATAGTCATGATGTGCCTACTGTATATATATAGTGATGTTATGTCATATTTAGGGATGTCAAAAAAAAAAACTTATATTCTGCAGGGCTTTTGACCAAACAAAATAAATGGTTGCATTGGTACATACCGTACAAATATCCTGAATATGCGTTATAGCTCTTGATAGCAATTGTGTGATAAAAATGGCAAATCCTGCTATAATTTATATTATTAAATATACACACATAAATCAGAAAAATGCCATATACAAACTTGTTTCACATGGACAGCTGTCAAAAACTGTCCACAATCATCAGGTACAAATACATAGTAAATATGTATTTATTTTAGTATATTTTTTAAAAACTGGCATGCTATTTTTTAAAAAGTTTTGTTTTATTTTACAGTACGGAAGAAGAGTCAACCATGTTGTGGCGTTTAAGTGCTGATGTGTTAGCAAGTGCTTTATCACTGAGCAGAGTCTGTGTTCGTACAAACTTTACATTACAAGCGGAGATACTTCTTCATTTCGGTTAGTTTGTTTTTCCCTTAGATTTTAAAATTCTCTATTCTTTATTCAAACTAGTTTAGAAAAATGAAAATAATTTTTTTTTTTAAATTATTTTCTTCTGATTCTTTAAAAAAATTTTTTTTTTCACATTGATGAGTGGGCTAACAGGCCAAAAACATATTATGATCAGTTGCGGATCCAGAGATGTCTGGGAGGGGGGCCGAAAGTGGGGCCGATCGAGATAACACTACCCTAGGGGGACCGGGGGAGTGCTCCCGCGAAATTTTTGTTATCTAGACACCCAAAAATAACCTCTAAGGAGTTTTGGGCGATCAGTTTTTTCTTTTTCCTAATTTTTTTTTTGCTTTATTTAACTTTCTAAAAAAGGGAGCCAACCCCCCTAAATTCGCCCCTGATAATTTGTAGGTGACGGGTTTACAAAACAAAGTATAAAAATCGTGCCTAAAAATAATTAATAATGCAAATATAAATATAGTAAATAATATTTTTTAATTTTCAGGTAAAGTAGAGCATCAGTTATTTAAAGCTGGATTGTGTTCCTGCAGATCTGTTGTAGACACCTTGGTGCAAGCAATCTCCACTAGCTATACTGCAAATCACGATCTACAGTAAGTTTTACATTTACCTTTTCTCATTAGAGATATTTTAAAGCAGAATTTACTCATAGCTAGCAGTAATAATAATCAGCACAATTAACAATTCTGTTAATATTATTTTTTTTACTAATGCATTGTTTTCTAGTGTGTTGTTTGTGGTATGTTTTTCTTTTAATTATTTTCTGTTATACATGCAGTAGAAGTGGTTTGGTGCAGCGGGAACAGTTTGGTTTCCCATCCTCTTGGGTGGGGTTTCAATTTCTAACTGCATTTTGCTTGTGTCCTTGAGCACTTTATCTGTATTGCTTCCCTCCACTCAGGAGTATAAATGTTTACCTGATGGGGTTGCCTGTTACTGTGCCAATATGGCAACAGCACTTATGCATGTGGACCCAGTGACCAGGGAAAACCAAGTGCTTTGTAACCTAAAGGAGTAGGTGCAATACAAATACCAAATAACAAATAAATAACAAAAATAGAATCATTATAACTTATCCTTTTATGATTTTGACAATAAACAATTAGGGAAGAGAGTCATCGCGTGAGTTTCTGTCAACTGTACATCCCTACTTATTCCCCAACTTACCCCATTTTTCTACTAAGCACTCTCTAGCTGTCTAAGACACTCTGCTTATAGATGACTGAGATACTTATACTTGAATGATTTTGCTGGTAAGCCTACCATCTGATAGCAGTGATCAAAATATAATTACTCTGATTTTGATATGTATAGGTTGATTAAGGAAGCTTACCTTGAAATGGCTGAGGTGTACATGAAGGGAAGCACTGTCTTAAATGCAGTTCAAGACCCTGATGATGTCTCCACCACCTCATCGGTTGTCTCTGCAAAGGAAACTAAGGTACTTGTTTGCTCGTATATGCACAGGGATCCCAGTCTTCCGCCAGTGGCAGGAGTCTCTTAGAAATCTCCCATAAATCTTCCACTATTCAGAATGGCTACATATCTTTAATACAGTGCTTGTCTGGCCATGAGGCTTATCACAGGAGGCAAGACACAATAAAGTTGTGTCAAAGTAAGCTCATTAAACCAAATCGTCCAGAAGTACTGTAGCTTTTGTCAACTTGAGACTTCTGATATATACATACTGTAACATCTGTTTTCTGTCATTCCCATTAAGAATAGTAACTATTTAAAAAATATTTTCTGTCCATCTCTAACCAATAGCAAAAATGCCATTTGCAAAACCTACTGAGATATGCTTTACAAACAAGGCATCACAGTTTCTGGTTTTTTATTTCAGCCTTCTGCATCAACTCAAAAATCCAGTCGTAAGAGCGGTTCAAAGGTAGTTCATCAAGTACTGCATTTGCAAAGAGAGAAAAAGAAAGAAATGCATGCAGCTTGGATGGCTGTACGTGCAGCAACGTCTTTAGCACAGGCTCAACGTCGACTTGCCTTGCTGATCGGTGACTCAACATTGACAACTATCCAGTATAAAGATACCATGAAGCAAGCTATACCTGACTTCTTGAAGGAGGACTTGATGGTGATTGAACAAGGTGGTTATCCATTTTTGGATTCCTTGTTTCCAGTATTTCCTAAGAAATTTTCATCGTTTTTTTTGGTTTTTTTTTCATAAGAGTACAAAATATGTATATTAGGGGAAGAGGGGATTGACAGTTTAAAGCATATGTACTTTTTTTTAGAAAGATAAAATAATGATCTTATACTGACAAAAATCATTTTATTGTGTAGTTTTTAAGGGGAAGGTGGGGGGACACAGACAAAGGTGTGTTTTTGTACTCTTGTAAAAATGATGACTGTTTCAACATACTGAAATTCTTGCCTGTAATTTGTCTGGAGACTGGACGTGGTCTTTGTGGTAATGCACATTTATTTTATCTGATTTCAGAAATTCATGGGAACTCCTTGGATTCAAAGAATGTGTTAGACACTTTAGAAGAAGCAAGTCAGGACAATGATGACTTTAGATACCCAACAAAAGAGCTACAACTTACCTGGATACATCTTGTCACATACACATCCATCCTGCAGCGGATGTGTAGCATGTCGGCCATAGGCATCAAGGACATATTACCAGACGACACAAACACAAGCGACATTGGGACAAGCAGGAATGTAGTTAGACTACCATTGTTAGCTGATGCCGCTGCACTAAGACTCCAGCGCATGCACAACTTCCTGACTAATCACCTCCAGGTTTATGCATCTGAATGCAGTGCCATCTATCCTCCATCTCAACTGCATCTGGCTCCGATTGAACCTGCCATACAGCCTGCTATTCCAATCAGAAACATCTTGCAAAATGAGACAACACCGGTGATCAAAGAACCACCAAAGTTTAATGACAAGATTCCAGCTCTGACATCCGATAAACAACTTTGCATTCAGTGGTACAGAAGCGTGTTCAGCTCCTGCTTAGACAGCACGGGAGATATCCTCCTCCTTTACGCTATCACGACAAAACAGCCAAAGAGTTCTAAAATTACCAAGCAGGGCTGCGGTAAACGTGTTTTACCTTACGCAAAAGTTAAAATCCTACACAATCAACTAGTTGAACTGAAGCAGAAGGCTGAGATGTCTCTGGCAGACAAACCAAAAGCTGCCGATAAACCGATCACCCCTCCAACTCAAGGAAAACCATCAAGTCGTAAATCGAAAAGAACTGCACGCATCACCCAGTTGTCTGCTAAAGTTAAACGGGATGAAAATTTGGAAGTAAGTATATCTTTTCTTCTTGATTAAAAAATGTGTTGATTGTCAATAAGAGTGCTGATGATTTTAGAACTTCTGTAAATAAATTTGCTGTAAGCGTATTGCAATTGGCAATATAGCCAATTTGATGACATATGCAAATTACTGTGTATGAACGTAAATAGTTAACGATGATTTTCAATAAACTGCTTTTTCCATCAAATAGATCCAGAATGCAGCTTTAAACACATAATTCATCACCATTTTCACGAAGATACAAACCTCAATTTAGACAAAAACAATGTTTTGAAATGGACTACTTCACAAATCCGTAAATTTCACTACCAAGATCTCAAAATTTTGAATATTATTTAATTTTATTTATTATTTGAATATTATTAAAGATAAATCATTAAAGAATTCAAATGTTCAATTTATTTTTCTTTTCTTAACTTTAATTAACCTGTTCATTAGCATGAAAACGATAAGAATTTAGTAAGCATAGGTTGTTTACATGTACAGCAAACTTTGTGTCTCTTCGTGAAAACGAAAATTTTTACCATTGTAGTCAATGGTGATCAAAGGAATACAAACAAGTTTATTCTGCTAAAACCAATATGTTTTTACTAATAATTCCACATTTGATGCATGTGTATATGCCTATTCCATGTTATACTGCAAGGAGGGTACCGCTATGCCTCTAGCCCTACCCCAGCCAGGCCTCTTACCCGATCACAACAATAGCAACGCCGCATGCATGTCTTCTAATAACCCACTGAAAGTTTGTGTCTCTTTGTGAAAAAGAAAAATCCATTTTTCTCGGTTTGTGCACGATGGCTAATTAGCCTATTTAGTTAGTGTAGTTGCACTCTTCACAGTTAGGTGAAAAGATAAAGTTCAATCGACATAATCACAATGTCAAAGTAAAAAAAAATATGATTTTTTGAAGTTTGTGGTGTCAGTGACAAATTATAATGCTGTTATAAGTATTAGACTTCTCTTTTTATTGTTTGATATATATCTTTTGATTTATATGCAGGCTCTATTAAAGCAGTGTATGGCAAGTGTGCAAAATCTCTTCACAAATGTCAATATCCAATATTCTGAATTAGAGGTAAGACTTTATATTATTGTTGTATAATAGTTACAAAAAGTTAAAATAAGAATCTGAACATAAAAATCCTGAAAATCAGGCTTAAAGCTTACTATGTGTGTATAATTATAGGCAGCAATTTGATTCCATGGTATGTGAATATCATTATCAATCTACTTAAGATACTAAAAGTCTGTTCCCTTGGCTGTGGTACTCAGGCTAATTACAGTTGTCAATAAAATGTCGTCTTCTGTAATTGCCAACATTGTTATCTCCTTAACAGATCCAATTACTCATTAACTAAATATTTGCTAAATTAAATTTATTATCAATAATTTCTGACTCATTATTTTATTACAGATTCCATTTGAAGTGACACTGAGCACCATCAGGAGTTTGGAGATGATGTTTGATCCATTATATGGCAGTGATCTGACACAGCCACAACTGATTGACTGGGTTCTTCCATTGTTTGAAACATCCATTCCAGAGTTACCACAATGAATCCTTCTGTATGTCACTCAGTGATCTAACTGAACTGATTGACTGTGTTCAATTGTTAAAATATAATGAGATATCAGAGCTGTTACAATAGTTCATTATGCATGACAGTGTCTCAACTTGTTATTTAAAGAGTTCTTCCACTGTTTGACACATTCTTACCAGAACCAGAGAAATCACATTAATTTATTCTGTATGGCAGTAATCTTGCATGACCTCGACTGATTGACTTGCTTCTTTTCTTGACATATATACCAGAACTATCACAATAATTCCTTCTGAATGGCATTGATGTCACATATCCTCAACTGACTTATTGACTGGTCTTGTTTGTCTTTACAATGATTACATTTGTATGTCATTGACTGTGTTCTGTTGTTTTAAATAGTTGTACATATTTACCATGTTAATATATTCTGTATGACAGTTATTTTATTAGACCTCAATGTAAAGTAGGTTCTTTCACTGTTTGTAACATTTATCAGAGCTCACAATATTTCATTCTGTATGGCAATGAACACACATTAACCTCAACTGATTGACTGGGTTATTCCTTTTTTTTTAACCAATCTTATGAGAGCTCTCACAATAGTTTCTACTACAGGCTACCATTGGGCTTATTCGATTGTTTTATTTCATTGGGTACGAATTTTTGTTGAGTATTATTTTCATTCAAGTGGTTCGTAAATAGACTTCGTTGACAGTGAAAATTAACGTCACCAGAATGTGTTAATCAGCGCAAGTTATCCATGTGACCAACAAAATATGGCTGATTGGTCAGTTTAGAAACACCATTTGCGTTAATATAATTTAGATTAAATTTCAGAAAATAGAAATAGTAGTTAGATGGAACCGCATGTTTGGTGATGCAAGTTGTATTGTTGTTTGCAGTTACATTATTAAATTAAATTTTGTATGAAGTAACCTCTATTAAGGCGACATCGATGTTACTGTTTTTGTCTATCCTCTTGCACTGTTGCAGTAATCTGTTAATTTAAGGGCTATAATACTGTGGGGATTTTCAAGAAAGGTAAATGCTGTGGGTTAGTTTAAGACGTAATATATCCCAAGAGGGA
Organism: Anneissia japonica; assembly: GCF_011630105.1. Classification (NCBI taxonomy): domain Eukaryota; kingdom Metazoa; phylum Echinodermata; class Crinoidea; order Comatulida; family Comatulidae; genus Anneissia; species Anneissia japonica. The sequence continues at coordinate 634,510 of NW_022684376.1, read as the reverse complement.
TTATTATTGTGAAGTCACTAACAATAACATAAAACATCAGTTTCAGTAGGCCTTCAATTAAAAAAGCTCCATCCCCACCTTTGCACGCTGATATGTGGCAGCGCTGGCTCCAGAAATTTGCCGACAAGGGGTCTGACGCGGGGTCTGAACCAAGGGGCCGGCTAGAGCCTGGTCCGAATTCCGCAATAAAAATCCCTGGTAGGGCTTATGGCTTAGTATGGTCCCAATTGTGCACATAGGGATTGGCAATCTAAATAACGTTATTTCGGTAGGCAAATAATATTTTTTAAATTTTTGATCTGACGACCTCGTTGTGGCGTCAGATGACGGCACGGTCCAGGCCTGTTCAACAGGAGGGCAAGAGCCCTCCCTGCCCCACGCAGATTCCAGACCTAAGGATAGACAACAGTGGTATATTGCACGTAATATTATTAATATTATATAAAAGCTACAGAAGTCAATAGACTACCGAGTATCTAAGTTAAAAACGTCACAGAAAGACTTAATGTGACATACCTAGTTCACCATTCAATCTTAATGACAGACTGCAAGGAAAATTTAAGGGTAAGGGTGAATTTAATTGGTGCTGCTGGGGGTTCAACAGGTGGTAGGTCGTTTCGACCACTGCCAGTTCGTTTGATGTTTTTAATTCACAATAAACTTTATTCCACCAATTACCTTAATCGTATTTTTTTACAATTTTCATTTTTGTAAATTGAACGAAAATAAATCAATTCAAGTAAGCTTTAAGTTTTGATGCCCTTACAAAAAAAAAAAAACCAAATCGCCGACAGGTGTTTCATCGAAACTTCTTTTTTGTCAATGCATTTTTGCATGTGAGCAGATGTAATTGATTTTTTTGGAAGTAAAATCATCTCACTTCCGATATCATTACATTTAATCCCTACTGTTCCGGACTGCTCAATCAAGCATAAGAAATATGTATCATTTGCCTATTATTAAAAGTAGCTCCACTTGACCGATTTGAAATATATTTAAAATTGAGATTACATTTCTCCTTCTGTTCAGTACATTACATATATTGTGAAAGTTTTACTGTAAAGGCCTGTTTATACTTACAACGATAACGATAAAAAAGCTAAAAAGCGATTGTTCATATAGAAAACAAAAGAAATAAGAGAAGTTTTTACACTAGGACGATTCGATAAAGATTTATCGTGTATACGATAACAAAATATTTTAACAAATCAAATCAGATGACGTCATAACCATGGAAAAACGATAAAATCGTTGCTACTACTACGAGTTTAATGTTTTTCCATGATTATGACGTCATCTGATTTGATTCGTCAAAATATGTTATCGCACAACTGATAAATCGTTATCGAATCGTTCTACTGTAAAAACTTCTCTTACTTCTTTTATTTTCTATATGAACAATTGCTTTTTAGCTTTTTTATCGTTATCGTTGAAGTATAAACAGGCCTTAAATCCTCGAATAAGCGCCGCCCGTTCAGAAAAAAATAAGTTTTGAATTAAATTATGCAACGAAAGTGCCCTTTCTTCCTGTCAGAATAGTGTCACGCATCGAGTTTTAGGTTCAATATACCGAACCTGAATAAAATGAAAACTCGGTGGCATATCTAGGAGAATTGAAGTAGGGGTACTGTTGGTTGTGGGGGTCGGGAAACGTGAAGTCTGGATGATTACATAATACATATTGGTGAATCAATCATCTTAATATTGAATAGAGAATTAGGCCTATTTGTTGCAACGTGTCTATGAATAAATTTAAACTGAAAATTCTTTAATCCTGTGTCTAAAGTGCGCTTTGCTGTCTCTTATACACATCTAGATGTGTATAAGAGACAGGTTTTAAATAGNCAAGGGTGAAGGTGGGGGGGGGGCTCGATGATCAGCTGAGGGGCGCTAATTCGCAAAATAATGTGATTTTAGGTGATTTTTAACTACTTGACCGTGGTTTTTTGGGGGGAGACTGGGGTGGGGTACGCGAGTAATTTTTGGAGGGGCGTTGTGCACTCACCCCCTAGATACGCCACTGTTTGTTGGACACACAAAAATCGCTTCCCAGTTCAATGGCTCTCCAGATTCTGTTTCCGGAATTTAAACATATTTCTTAATTAAACTGGGATATAATTATTCTTTTATTATGATTTTTCATTGATGGAAATTTGTGTTAGTTGTTTGTTTATGTGTTTGAAATTGCCAAGTTCATTCACTACATTTGTTTCAGTGTTAAAATAGCGAATAGCGCTTACAATGTCGTTGTACTTAAGGAAATTTGTTTGTATATTAAATTTTTGTTGAAATTGATTAAATGTAAGAAAGTTACCACCTGCTGTCAAATCATAAATGTATTTAACCCCCGCGCTTTCCACCAACTAAAATAAAATATAGATTTGCCATCAATCTGTATAAAACTATTAGGCCTATTCCATAATGTTTCCGACACGTGCACTCTACCTTCGTTTCCGGCTGTTAAAAATTGAATTTTGACCAGGCCACTATCACATCTCTATAGAAACTATGGGACATTATTTGTGGGAATATAATTGAATTAACGTCAAAATTAAATTCAAATAAATACATTTTGCCGTATTTGCTAATTTCGTGGTCAAAGAATAATTTCCATTTTGCATTATTATTTTTGTGCAAGTAACGTTTAACCCATGCGACTTTAAGGGCCTCTGTAAAACTTTCGATGTGCGGCATGATCAGGCCACCACATTCGTAATTGTTGTACATTATTTATTGTTTTGATAGCATATCGCCTGTCATTCCAAGTAAATTTGAAGAACATACGGTATTTTGCACTTTCTTTAAAAAAAGAAAATGGCGGGTTTGGCAAAATGGAAAGGCGGTAAATTAATTTTGGAATGAAAATACTTTTTATCCTTGTAATGTTTGCATATAAAGTAGGCCCTAAGAGCTCGACTCTTCCATGCACATAGACAGTTCCATGTCAGTGGACAGCCCTGTCTTACCCACGCGAAAGATGAACAAATTTTTGGTAGTATTTCCGTTATTTATAATTGTATTTTGAATATCATTTTACATTACCTCATTTCTTTGGTAAACTTATCCCCAAATTCAAAGGTCACCAGTGCTTTTTGAATAAAGCACCGTTCAACTTTATCAAATACTTTTTCGTAATCAAGGAAAAGTAATAGTCCGGGAATATCTTCATCTTCAGTATATTTAATAACATCAAAAATTAAGCGAATGTATTCGCCTGTAAAGCGACCTTTAAGAAAACATGTCTGATTTGAATTAATTATCGAAGATAACACTCTTTTTAATTTGTTAGCTACACTCTTGGCAATAATTTTATAGTCCGTATTTAGTAATGTAATTGGTCGCTAGTTCTTTAAATATAAACAGATTTATCTTTCTTAGGAATAAGTGTAAACATTCCTCTTTTCTGTGAAATCGATAAATTCTGTGTGCAAAAAGAGAACTTAAAGGCGTGTACTAGATAATCTTTCCCAGAACTTTTATAAAAAATCTGCGGAGAGACCGTCTGTAGGCCTGCCAGACGTTTAACCGTAGTTGTCCCTACACAATCGGGAAATCTCCCCGATTCCACCGACCAGTCAGTAGCAGTGAAAGCTGTCAGCGATGAAAGCCAACTTTTATTCTGTATCATATTTGTTATCGAGCATACGAACTTATTAATTTCGTGAGAAATCGGCTGATAGATTAAAATCACGGCAATAATATATTGTCTGCATTTAGATAGAACATCTATTGAATTTCAAAAATATTTTTTCATGATTTTTTTAAGGATTTATATATTTCATCATCAACAACATTATTTTCATCATCATCATCATAATCATTTGGGTGCTAGCTTGAATTTTTTTTAATTTTTTTTTATTTATTGATTTTTTTCGTTGTCTTGCTCGTTTATTTGCGCTGTATAAAATCAATCTATTATTATTATCATCATAATCATATTAATTATCATAATCATCAGCATTATCATCATCGTCATCATGATTATCGATAATTTTATGGAATTACACGAGACGAAATGATATGTTTTATTCGTCTATTAAAGGAAATTCACTGTTAGGCTGTTATACTACTATGACTGCTGCCATTATTACAGTATTATTAAAAGCTCTGTTTTAGATATCCCGTAGAAGTCGATTACTTAGAATTATTTAATAAACACAGCAAATATATTATATGCAGAAAACATTTGCAAAAATATATTTTCAAAGCGAGTGGCGGGTTTACGAATTCGAAATAGAGGCCAAAAGAGAGGGAGTTCTAGGCCTACAGGGTCTAGACCACCTCAGCCAATCCCCTACCCCGCCCACACCATAATCATATAATATTCCGTCTATTAAAAATGCATAAAATAGGCTAACTCAACATAGGCATTACCGGTACTGTATTAAACTAAATTAAACTATAAAAACGGGATCAATTAATTAACGAATTACGTATTGAAAACAAGCAGGAATTTTCACAAGATAGGTGGTACCAAACTGCAAGGGAGACTTTGAATGAATTTGAATAATTGTGTGAATGTTTCTTTTACTGCTATTGAGGTATTTTAGATTAAGCTTCTGATTTTAAATATTAAACACAGGTGTAAAACATGCTGCTGTTTTGTTTTGTTTTGTTTCGTTTATTTTTGTAAGGCCCTCAGTGTAAGCAGCTGAGGAGGATGTGAAAAGATATAATAGTGGGTAAGTGGGTGGATTAAGCAAATGCTACGTTTTGGTAATTAAAATGCATGAATTACAGTAAATCAATGTAGGGACAGGTATTATAATAATTGATGTGCTATTCTGAATTTAAAACGCGATTCTTGGTTTACCGTGACAAAGGAACACGATTTTTGTATCTCAAACATATCGTTGTGACTTAGATATTTTCGATTTGAAGATGTATGATTTACTTCACTGCACCATTATGGTATCAATTTTCCATTCTCCTGCAACTATAGTCGCTTATGTTTCTCGTATTTTCTTGATATTGCAGGTCTTGTAACAAGTGGAAGTAATTTAAAATGGCGTTCATGAGCACACTTTAAAGAATCAGCAGTGGAAAGGTGAGGGTTAGCGCCAAGCGTCAGTCACAGTAAGTTCTAATATGTGTTGACACCAAGAAGGAATACCATGGGGGTATAAAAAATACCTCCATAGTAATATATGCTATATAGTGCCTTTTTGCTTAACATGTCCATTTCTACTAACACACATGGTGTATAGGCTTTTCTTTTTCAGAGCAACGAAGCTAATAGTTTAGACTAATATCGATCCAGATAGTTTAATATCCTTCTTATAGTTGATATTTATACAATGTTAATATTGTACACTGTATAGAAATATCAGCTATAATTTATATTGTTAATACAGTGTTTAATGATTAATTCAAATGATAATAAATGAACTTGGGAATTCTCTGTTAGGCCACTGTCAGGGGCGGCTCCAGAATTTTTCAAATGTGCACTGTCAGGGGCGGATTCAGAATTTTTCAAATGTGTGGGGAAGGGGGACACATTTTCAGAATAGATGAGGCGTGCCACTGAACCATGCTTTGTTTATGCTATTGAAGCTATATTTGATAGTTGCTACTTTTAACCTTAATATCAATAACAAGTCAATAGTAAGGTAGATGTAGTTTATAGTACTAGGCCCCCGACTAGACCTACTGAGTTTTACCAATGGCGTATTTTGAAGTCTTGAAATGGGGGTGCTGATGGTGGGCGCAAAGGTAAAGTGGGTGGGTGGGGGTCGATGATCAGTTGAGGGGCTCTAATTTTCAAAAATAATGTGATTTTAGTTGATTTTCAACTACTTGACTGTAATTTTTTTTGGGGGGGGGGGCGCGCGAGTAATTTTTGGAGGGGCGTGTTAATAAGCTTGGCAAGCTACGGAATAAAGTTACTGAAAGTTGCTGGCATAGGGCCTACCTACATTTTGCCGAAGCACCCCTTATTCACGCAATTGACTTGCCAAAAGTCAGTAATATAGTAAAATACTTAGACCTCATGGCCTAGATTTTTAATAAAAACTCTGCATCTCGTTCATTTTAATCATACTTAATTAAATTCGTACTTATCTTAAGGGCACCAATGATATGTCTTATCTTGGATTTTATTCATATTGTACAAACTTGCTTCTCCTTCGGGAGGTTTATAGAAATAACTAAATAAAAAAATAAATTATTTCGTAAATATTATTATATTCTAATGAATGTAGGCTCAATTAAATAGAAATGCGCTGTGTAATTAAAAGTATTAATAAAGTAGTACATTGGGCCCTTGTCTGGAACACCATTCTATCGGGATCATCCGTCAGGCAATAACGCCACCACTTCAAAGAATAACTGTTACGTTATAGGCTTATTGTTTGGAGTTTCTCAGTACTGTACACGTTATTTGACTTATATGCACATAATCAGCACATCGATGAAATTTAATAATGATATCATAGGTTTTATTTAATTCCTGTTATTTTATTAATATTGTAATATTTTTATTTTATTGTTATTGTTACTATTTTTATTGCTATTCAACAGGATTATTATTGCTATTTTTTTTTATTGTTATTATAGTTATTTATTATTATGGTTACTTTACACCAGAAATTACGTAAATTTCGTTAATTAAAAATATGATTATATTACTATTATTTATTATTATTTTACTTCATAAATTTTTCGACGTTTACGCATTATTATCCTCTTTAAGACCAAGGATGTGAAGGGTATTGCAACAGCACGCCCGTGTGTGTGTGTCCTTTCGGCGCATAATTCAATAATTGTGTGAAGGACTTAGACTGACGGATGTGAAATGGAAGCTGATTCCAGATCAATGGTGCTTGTGCAAAGAAACCTTTTGGATCCGATTTTAGGTGGGTTTTTGGAATGGATAACTTTAATGGTCCATTTCGGAACAAAGTCCTGGACGAGACAGAACATGAGTTGATATAAATTAATGTAGGAGCAGAGCCATGAATACATTTATAGATTATGGTTGCTATTTTGTAGATTATACGTTGTTGTATTTGAAGTCAGTGAATTTGAGTAAAAAGAGGCGATACATCACATTTTCTCAAATTATGAACTAGCTTTAGCCGCACGTATTGACTTTATTAGTGATTAATGTGGTCACTTTTTATGCACTATTCCAGTATATTTAGTGAACATAAGTGTTTGTATTAATATTCAGTTTAAATATTTGTTGACATGTGATCGTGAATACATTTCATTGCAAGCAATCTTCACTTATCACTTTTTTTTTACCTCCTCACAAGCCACGCTCATGCGTCAATCCACAATTATCATTGCAATTATTAAAGTTTCAGACCTGGCTGGTTAGAATTGAGCCATAAAGATGGCCAATGAATATAATATATATATAAAAAAAAAAACAATACAAAAATAATTAAATGCAATGTAATTGAAATTTTTGCTTATATAAATGACTTAAATAGTGAAATGGTAAGATCAACGAATAACAACGATTTATTAAAGAAAGGTCTGAAAACACCGACTGTAAATATATTGTTATTTTATTGAAGTGGACAAAGAACATAATGCGCACTATAGTACTGTATCATCAATTAATTAATTTTGTATTGCTATATTATTTCAAATTCTATTATTAGGCCAGGGGTGGCCATAAAAATGGGTCGGAGGCACACCTAACTTTGACCTTTCCAAACAAACCTTTATACAGTATTTAGAGTTTTAGTGACTGCTTTTTATATATGATTGGTGTCTGGCCATAAAAACATGATTGAAACACCCACCTGGGAGGCTAATGACAGAGACTGAAGTCAGAATAGATGCATTAATATGGGGTGTAGGCATTTATAATTGTATTATTTTCCCTTGTTAAGTGCAGATAAGGTATAGGTTTTAGCATAGCATGTTTGGCACCATTATCCAGTTTAAAATATATATTATTGTCTAATACTGTACATTAAAATATAACATTTTGCATGCATATAACATGTATGATCTGCATAATTTATCACCGGTTTCACGAAGAGACACAAACTTCAATTTCAACCAAAACTACATTTTGTGAAAGACTAATTTAAATGGACTACTTCACAAAACCGTAAATTTCACTATCAAGATATCAACATTTTAAATATTTTTTTTTCACCCCAGCCAAGCCTTATCTAGCCGATCTCAACAATTGCAACGCCGCATATGCGTTGTCTGATAACCCTTTGAAAGTTTGTGGCTGTTCGTGAAAACGAAAAATTAATTTTTCTCAGTTTGTGCTCAATGGCTAATTAGTATAAAAATATAGTTACACTAGTATTAAATTGTAATTAAATCAAAACCTGGAACTTACTATGATTAACATTGAGTGACATTACATCAAGCTCTGAACTTCTTCAGACAACTGACCCGTCGGATTGGTCATGAGTCAGGTGGCGAGGAATGCTGCGCAGCTGGTCCCTCGCCACCTGATTTGTGACCAATCCTTCGGGTTAGCTGTCTGAAGAAGTTCAGCTGGGCTGGACGAAACGTCACTCAACGTTAATAAATAGCAGATAAGTTCCAGTTTTTGATTTCATTACAATTTAATACTAAACACTTACTGGATGAATGAAAACACTTAAAAGTGTAGTTACACTCTTAACAACTATATGAAGTTTGTGCCTCTTCGGGGTGTCAGTGACGAATTGTCCAATAGATTATAGCAGTCTTCAGCTTTTGCAGTTCTACTTTTACAAATTCAGACTACAGTATTATAATTCGGTACCCACAGATTCTGGAGACGACAGACCGATGACTTCAGAACTCTTAACTGTTACATGCTTACTGCATGTCCTCGCTTTCTTGTACTTCAAACCAACTGTTGGTACTATTATTACAAAACATCCAAGGATATAGAAAGATCCCATGATGAAGAAGGCAGTGTTGTAAGATCCAGATAAGTCATATATCCACCCTAGAAATGAAATAAATTGAACACAACATAAGCAGGTACAGTGTACACAATATACATGTTACAAATTTATTTAACAATTCATCAATCATTAATTTTTTAAATAATTTTATTGCAATTTCTATTAGTATTAAAAAAATAAATTGGTCAGTCCTTTGAATAAAGTTTACTGGTTCCCCATGGATCCAAGTATATGCAATACTTCAAGTATCAATTGTACAATAGTATACTATTTGTAAAAAATTATAATAATCTGCAGGTTAAACCTACTGTAACCTGAGAGCAATTTTAACAAACAAAAAATTTTTAAAATAGCAACTTTTGAATGACAAAATTGAACTGCCCACTTGTTCATCAAGCACTTATTCAGAATCTATTTTAAAACTGAGATTACATTTGTAATTCATGGCGAGTAGGATGTCCGAGCAATTATGGTAAGGCAGGGGTGCTGCAATGTACTGTACAGCTATAATATCGATGCTGGTTCGAACAGCATGCTCGCCTACTAGGCCCAGTACTTTTGAGACAAGTCAGGGGTTACCCCGGTGTACTGGTTCTTTCAGTAACTGCTGTGGACAGACGAGAGTAGCTCAGACACAAAGGGACCCTAGGGGAGAAGCAAGTTACTGTAAGAGCCAATCCACACCATTGCGGTGGAAAGCGCTACATAAATCTAACTATATTACATTACAATTACAATTTTTACAATACTTTATACCTTCAATAAATGGTATTTGAATTTCTTAAAGATCACATTAAATAAAGAAAACTAAGCATGAACTTAAAAGGAGTGCAATTTCCCGCAATCTTCAGTAAAGAACTTTACACTGGAAAATCACCTAACAACTTTATTTGGAGTAACACATCTTTGTATTATGTTACATATTCCTGAAATGAATTAATTTGCTGAAATGTACATTTTTATCAAATAATCAGTAAAAACTTCTTCACAACTGTTACAATGTAAAGAGGTTTTCCCCTGAACATTATTAAGTATACAAAAGTACCAAATACAGTAATAACCTTACTTTCTTGCCCTCCCACAAAGTAGATTTTAATGTATTTTTCTGTTTTAATGTATCATATTTTTTTGTATTTGTATTTAATGTAATCTCTGTATATTACTGTATTATGATAATATACATTCCTTATGTAACTCCTTTTTTTTTAATGCACTGCAAATCCGCGAGTGCCACTGATACAAAAATGTACATTCAATAATGGCTATGCCTACCAAAAAAACATTGTGGAGTGATAAACTTAAATGTAAATCAAATTATGCTGAAGCATACCTGTGATGAAACCTGCAACAACGTTTATGAATGCTGTGGTGAATAGCAACATACCAAGAGCATTTGGAAAGTTCTGAATGCCGACAATTTCTCTTGTCAAAATATAAAGGAGTGGTATACAGGCGCCCGTTGATAGTCCAATAAAAAACGTAACAGAAACCATACTCTGATAGGTTCTGCAAAATGGTAACAAAAAGGTGGATAAACCAGCTACTATCAGTGTAATTAAAAAGGTGTTTTTTGTCTTGATTAGCTTTAATTTATTGGGAACTCCATTGAAAATGCGACCGATGATACTTCCAATGCCGTAGAAAGTCATTAAAAGTGTAGCCTTCGTTTCAGGGACTCCTCTTGTGTTGGCGCTGGCAACAAGATGGTAGAGTGTCCCAACAAACGCTATACTAATCAGGTTTGTAACAATTATAAGATAACCAAAGAGGGGATAAGTGACTGGTAGCTGCAAATACTCTTTTAATAACTGAACCTTTGTCTTTTTTGGTTGAGCATCCGCATTCTCATTATCTTCAACATCTTCACTATGTAATTCCATACTATCCTTATCTAAATTTGCTTCAGAAAATTCACAGTTTATTTTACTGATTTTTGACTGTGATTCCTTTCTGGTGCTTCTGAAAAGGATTAGGCTAAGAACTGTGGCGTGAAGCCCAACAGCACCAAGGAGTAGCAGAGAAGATCTCCAGCCATACAGCCCTCTCAGTACATTGATTAAAAGAGGTATAGTTATCCATCCCACAGCAGTCCCCGCCAGAGTAACACCGTTAACTATCGAGATGTGCTTATCACAGATTGTTATTCCAATATACGCAACAATGTTTGTATATGCTAAAGCTACACCGATTCCTGAAAAATAAAAAGATACTGTAGTTTAACACATGAAAACATTTTACTGTAATCACAGAAGTTGTTTGTTTTTGATGGCGTACTGTAAGCTGTTGAGATAAAAAAAAAAATTATTCACAAATTAAATTAGAAAGACATGTTGTTATTTTGGACAATAACATGTTTCCATTTTGTCAAGGTCAAGATAAAATTGGGATTTTTGTAGCCCTAATCCAATTTTTAAGGTCACTTTTTCTTGGAAAACATTAACCATTGATTTTTGAGTCATTTACAGTATGAATATTAAATATGCCTGTACCTGTAAATAAAGAATGACTCAAAAATAATTGCCATGTTTCCCGTACTTGGGATGACAACATTAGGCCAACAGCGCTCATTAGTGAACCAATCATGATGGTAATTCGATATCCAGTTTTAGTCGCAATGTATGCACCAAAAGGACCTGAAAAAAAGGAAAAATATATTAAACTTTTAGTGCAATAAATAATAATAATAGTGCAACATCACAACTAATAGTAAAATATTAGAAATTTACAAAAATATAAATGAAAAATATAGTAATACTGTAATAGTAGTAATACAAAATAGCAATACTCTAAATGACCCTAGCACAGATGCACATATTTGTGGAAACTTAAATTCAGGTCTCATTTGAGAAGTGCTTCAATTTCAAAGAAATTACTAAATATTTGAGAGTGCGTTGTACTGTACATTGATAGGCCTGTTTAATTTTATATAATATTAATAATAGTAGTAGTAATTTACTATAAAAATAATCATATATAACAGGTAATAACAATGACAATAATATTAATGACATTGACATTCCCGGACCTCAAATGGATGTGTTGTGAACCTTCTCTCTGGAATCTTGAACCCAGTTTCATATGGAAATCTGTGGTCGCACTTCAATTATAGTTGCATTGAAGGAGGGGACCATAATAATATATAGAGTACAACATTTGTGTCATCACAACAAGTAGGCCTAGTTGTGCCCTTTGTTGTCAACCAGACGTTGGCTACCGTTCATTACGCCTGAATCACTTCATAATCTTATTGGTTAAGAATAGGCTTTCTGAAATCAAGGGCGGATTTAGGGGACCCCCCCCCCCCCTTGGAAGGTTAAAAAAAAGAAAAGAAAAAAGAAAAAAAAAGGAAAAAGAAAAAAATTATAGCCCAGAACACCTCAAATGTTATTTTCGGGTGTCTAGAACACAAAAATTTTGAGGGGCATTCCCCCGGACCCCCTAGGATAGTGTTGTCTCAATCGGCCCAACATTCACTCCCCACTTCCCTTTTGGACATTTCTGGATCAGCCCCTGGAATAGGCTTTTTAAAACTCAAAGCCTATCTCCCACTTGCACCTCCCAAAATACTTGATATGTCGAGGCTTGGCGCCAGGATTTGCCAGACGGTGATTCAATTTCCCCCGATGGTGGGGAAGATGTCCGCGATAGTGTATAGGCCTATTATAGGCAACTGGTTCATGGGGTGAATCACCCGGAAATTGACAATTTAGGCTAGAGCTTTCAAAGCTTATAATGGCCTACACGCCCAGGTAGGTTAGGCCTAGGCCAACATTAATCGCTTTTATTTTCTCCCGGGCTTATTAACCCCCCCCCCTTCGTCCCCGTTGTTTGGCACCACAACAGGGTAGATACGCCCTGGTGCCACCTATCGTCGACGGAGCCAATTGTCCAATATTCCCCACCGTCATGATAACATAGACCTCCTACTCAGTACTGAATAAGTCAGCACCTAGCCTATACATGATGGGATCACACTAAACACTACTATCTACTAGACCTAGGCTAGGCCTACTGGGTTGGGTTCCCCATACTCAGCAGCAGCAATAGCAGCTTCTACCTGCCTCTACCAACATACCAAAAATATGCGCAACACAAATGAGTGAACTGGAAGCTGCTCCTGTCACTCCTAAACCCACATTGAGTTCGTCTGAAAAATCCGTGAGAAATATTCCGAAGGATAAAGTTGCTCCATCAGTTAGCACCATAATAATATGCGCACCAATAACCAACGTGATAGTTCTGATCAACGATAACGATTCATTCTCTCTGGTATCAGCCATTATAAATGTCGGCCTAGGCTAGCCTGCCTCATCACCACACCACAGGATCCGACGAATTACCCAAATGATCAGTAGGGAATTACGCAAATGATACACAATTTTACCCAAATGAACACCCAAATGATACGGAATTACCCAAATGTAATTAACGTTGGAACATTTCGTATTTTTTTAACATAGGCCTACAGTATTTTAGGCCAATTAGTCAAAATTATTCGTAATGGTTTTTATAACTTGTCCAATCATTCGCCGTGGCTACTGAGACGGTTCCGTATTTCTACTTCAATTGCTAAAAGGTAAATGGAATTCACCATAATCATCATTAATGATGATGATGATGATAGTTAGGCCTACGTATACTTTCTTCATGATTCCTCAGTCTACTGTTGAACGTACCCCTCCTCTAATCTCTTCCACCTCGACCCTGTCTGATGTTTCTTTAAACCAATATTTCCTGTATTTTTTAAAGTCATTTCTGCACCTCTGTTTCTGTCTTCCTCTTCTTTTACTTTCTCTGGGTACTAGCCATCCATTCGTCTCTTGTCCATCTGTTACGTATGGTTCTGATCACATGACCTGCCCATCTCTATTTCTTTTTTGCCACCTCTGACATGACATTATTTACACCTGTTCTCCTTCTAATTATTGCTGCCAGCATGGTGCTGAGCCTATTCTATCTAGAATCCTTATGTGTGACATGCGCGTCTCTTCATGTCTCGTTGTGTGATTTTCTTATTTAACGAACTTCAGTTGAACTTAGAACTAGAACTTCGTTCTTGCAACTCCAACTTCAATTCACAAACAACTTATTAATTCCTAGCCTTTTGGTCTTGTATAGCAATTAATCTTCAAACAACAGGGGGCTCGGACGTCCCCCCTCCCCCCACATTCAGTTCTGCTAGTACTAGACCAACACAAAACACAACTTAATTTGTTGTCACATTTTCATTATCTTTTATAAATCACTATATCGATTCTTCCAGCATTACTAAGTAATTGTAATGCTGGAAGAATCGATATATATAGCAAGTATAGTTTAATAGATATGTGTGCCTAGCCTGTAGTTTTTATATGCGACTAAAAGACGTTCTGCCAAAAGGAAGATGATGATGTAGGCCTATGATATGATCCTGTCTGTAGACTACTACATTTGATATATTAACAATATTGCATGATATAGCCTATTGCCGATTCTTCAATATCTGTATATCAAATCGATTCCGTTTTAATTCTCGAAAATTGTCCTTCGAAAGCAGCTCAAACACACCAGAAGAGCATTTTGAATCATATGTGGCGGTCGTTTTCAACATTTTTGAACCCTGGACTGGACACCAAGTTCCACTCAGATTTAAAAAGATCCCCCCCCCCCCCTTATTACCAAAGCATGGTTACGGGCCTGAACAATATCTTTAATTCATCAATAAACAATTAAACAAAAATAGTTATAAAAAAAAAATGAAAGAATAAAGCAGGACCTCTAAGAAACACTATGAGCTTGTGAATTTATTAGACCAAGCTTGTTTGTATAAGTCCACTTGGTGATAGTAATGCGCGGCACTGGGGGATGAATCAATATTTAACAACAACCAATCAATTATCTTTCTCATCTGCGTGCAATGATCCTATTTGTTAAATACAACTCACAAAGGGCATGCCAGTATTGACAATGTGTTGTGGTATGGGACACCGTCTTTAATCGGCTGAGAGCATCGATAACAGCAGTACTGAAATTAACCGGTTGTGATGCGGGGAAATAACGATGATTGCGTCCATCATAGTTGCCTCCCTCTTGATTAATATCTGACAAAAATTTTAACATGGCTGACATTTTGATAGAAGAGAATAAATCGCTGTCATTGATAAGAACCATCACGTTGGTTGCCGGTGCGCATATTGTTATGGCACTCACTGATGGAGCAACTTCATCCTTCGGAATATTCCTCACCGACTTCGCAGGCGAACTCAATGTAGGTCTAAGAGTGATAGGAGCAGCTTCCAGTTTACTTACCTCAGTTCTCCATCTTTTCAGTAAGTACTTTAACCATACATAGCAGGGGGTGATGGTGGCTGAGCTAGATACCCCAACAGATTTTAGTTCTAGCACGGAGTGCCGAAAGAATTTAAAAAAATCATGCTTACTGGAAGACTATGACCAGGGAGTTATAACAACTCCCTGCTATGACTATGTAATTTCAAACATCGCCCAACATACCCAAATGATTGTGAATTTCCAAAACACAGGCTCTACATTTTAAAAAAGACATGTAAGCCTTGGCCAATTTTTTTCAACATCTCATAAACACGATGAAATACACGAAACAGTCCTTCAAAATTCTAATTTGCGAGAAACTCTTGGTTGTAGGATTACTCAAAGGATATCTCGCGTCCCTGGAGAGCTGCCCGGGAGACTGAATGTAGAATAACTGACGAGTCAAATTGACGGGGGCAGAAATCCATCCGTTAACATAATATTACCGAGCGGAATTCATGTACCGTTTTTAGAATTTGAGAATTATTTATAAAAATATTTTGTCAAGGTCATTGCAAATTACTAAAATCAGGCCTACTCTTCAAACATAATTTTCACCACGACCGTGGTTCACAAGTGCTTTCGCTTGGTTCTTATTTTACACGTTCTACACATAAACAGATCCGGCCCGGACAATTTGATCCCATATGGCCCTGAAGAAATTGAATAACATATTCTAGCCCCTAAATGTCCGGGGCTTCACTTCATCTTTATACAGCATATTCTTAACTTAACAGTCTGTTCAATTTTTAGGTCCTGTCGGTGCTTATATTGCTACAAAACTTGGATATCGAAGAACCATAGTGATTGGTACATTAATGATTTCAGTTGGATTGATGTTATCATCGCAAGTACGAGAACCTTGGCAGCTGTTTTTTAGTCATTCTTTAGTAACAGGTAGCGTCAGACCATTCAGCATTTGAATATACACGTTCAACAATATAAATATATATATATAATATATATATATAGGCCCTATATATAATATGTATAATATAATATGTACCGGTATCTTCTGTGTTTAGCATCATATTTGGTAGTTATTACAGTAATAATTTCTATAATTGCTTTTTAAATTGTACTGTTCATATAGACTACGGTATACGTTTTTTTCTTAAATTCTTAACTTATATTGTTAAGAAAGTAGGACTATTTCAAAAACACGTTTTTATAGCGCATATTAGGTCTCTATGACAAATTTCCAATGGAAGTTGAGTAAAAGAAATACATAGGATGAAGGAGAGACAAAAGAAAACAAGAACAACAAAAGCCATCAAAACAGACAAACAATATACCTGTCTCTTATACACATCTAGATGTGTATAAGAGACAAGTATATATATATATATGTATGTGTTTATATATATAGGCCTATATATACAGGTATATATATATATATTGGCATTGACCCAAAATATTGTTTCTTTTTGTGCATATGAGAAGGAATAGCCTAGTTGTTCAACGGGTTTGCTGTATTTATCTAAACATATGTCATTTCAGTATTTATTTTTGTACTAAATGTTATCCATTGCTCTCGGTTGATTTCCCGTCAATTTATATTCAGGCGGTACTGGGGAGGGACAACTTGATTTCCTGCTCCACAACAAGTCATCCATTCGAAGGCTTTATGAAGAAAGCCTACCTAAAATGGTCTAGATTGGTACGAGACCAGCTAAGTCCGGTTTTTAATATAGGAAAATTGGTATCAAAATTATATTAAAATTGGTATCGAAAATTATATAACAATGATAATCGCCCATTATTATATTTTACGTGTTTGTAGTGAATCTTGGGCACCAATCATCAGAGATCAAGGTGCCGAGCCTATCACGTGTCATACATTCGACATTGAATTAACAAACTGAATATAAATGATCTTCTACTTTTTTAGGAATAGGGATGACTTTGATGTATACAAACGTTATTGCATTTGTAGGATTAGCCTGTGATAAGCACATCTCGATAGCTAACGGCGTTGTAGCAGCTGGGACGGCTGCGGGATGGATAACTATACCTCTTTTAATCAATGTACTGAGAGAGATTTATGGCTGGAGAGGTGCTCTGCTACTTCTTGGTGCTATTGTGTTTCATGCTACAGTTCTTAGCCTCGTCCTTTTTAGAAGCCCCAGTGCAAAATTAAAATTGGAAACTGGAAAATCTGAATATTCTAAAGAAATTTTAGACGATGGAAATTTTATGGAGTTACGTTGCGATGAAGTTGAAGACACAAAGGAAAATTCACAAGAAATCAAGTCAAACGCTGCATTACTGATGGTGTATTTACAGCTACCACTCACGTATCCGCTGTTTGGTTTTCTGATAATTGTTGCAAACCTGATGTTCCTAGGATATGCTGGAACACTCTTTCACCTTGTTGCCAGTGCAATCAAAAGAGGAATACCTGAAACAAAAGCTATGCTTTTGATGACTGTTTACGGCATTGGAAATATCATAAGTCGCTTATTACATGGAGTTCCCATTAAATTAAAGCTGATCACATCACAAAACCTTTTTGTGATTGCACTAATCGTAGCTGGTGTGTCCACGTATTTATTACCATTTTGCGAAACATACGAGGGTATTGTTTCAGGTACGTTTTTCATTGGACTATCCACTGGCACTTGCGTTCCACTCGTATTTCTTTGCACAAGAGAGATAGTCGGCATCAAGGATTTCCCAAAAGCCCTTGGTATGGTGATGTTAACTACCGGCCTGGCGGGAGTTACTGGAGGATTTTTTACAGGTATGTGGTCAATACAGTTATTCAACATAGACTAAATACATAATTATCGACAATAGACCTAATGTCATTTTACGTATTTATA
Source organism: Anneissia japonica (assembly GCF_011630105.1). Taxonomy (NCBI): domain Eukaryota; kingdom Metazoa; phylum Echinodermata; class Crinoidea; order Comatulida; family Comatulidae; genus Anneissia; species Anneissia japonica. The sequence continues at coordinate 616,503 of NW_022684376.1, read as the reverse complement.
TATCTCAGAATTTCAAGTGATTATGATTAGTTTTAAATAGACAGTGATTTTTTTTATCACTTCTTCTTGTAACCCTAATAGCCCGGAATCATACGGTATGCAGTGCAACCAGGAACAGATTGCTTACCTGTCACTCGTGTTGACGTTCTTTCATTCATTGTTCACAAAATACTATTTAAAGATGTTCTTTTTGCTAAATATCCCCTTCCTAAATTGTACTATCTTGAGTTATTGTTTTATTGAAAGTACAATAATACATAATATACCCTAGACAAAATGATTGATAAGAAAACAATTCCATAAGAAATATATATTAACTAAATGTGCAAGTTCTGTTCAATTGTCTCTATAGGGTGGATTTACGACTTCTTTGGTTCTTACAACACTGCATTCTTCGTCATCGGATCATTTTTCTTCACTGGTTGTGCTTTCATGATAATTCCAAGTGTTTGGTTAAAGTACAAGAAATCTAGGAAGCGGAACAGTCAATATAATGATGTAAAAGTAAAATTTCAAGTCATTGGTCTGTCTTCTCCAGACACTGTTGGCACCGAAATATAACGACATATTGATCACTAGGCAGTTTTCGCCGCACGAAGGTAACCTTAACGTTAACTGATGACGTCATAATTTATTCATATTGCGTTGCGAAGTACGTTAAATTTTAGGATTTTGCCTATTTGGATTTGTTTGCAAGAGGGGTGGCGCTATCGCGCTGCATGTTGGGTACTAACGTTAAAATTAAGTTTAACATCGTGCAGCGAAAAGTAGCTATTGATGACTGATGTTTGTTTGTTTGTTTGTTTGTTTTTTGTTTTTTTTACAGTATTACTGATAGAGGTTGTTGTTTCTATTGATGACATTCACTTTTATCCTTAAGCATGGTATAATTAATTTGTTTCCACATAGGGGTGTAAGTTGTGGTATACAAATGTCGTATGTTGAATATGTGATTGATCTATGATTAATTACATGCAAAGAGGGGTAGTTACACATTGTCTATGATTATTACTGTTCCAATATTCAGGGAAATAATGTGCTTCAAGCGCTTTCAGACATTAAAAATATAATTTATCTCTTTCTATTTTTAAGTAGTATTATTTATTGTTGTCCCCGGCTAAAAATGTTAACATTTTTCTTTAATATTCAACATTTTTTCCTGAGTATTGACATTTTCGTGGGGCTAGCAGTTGATGGAGCTCTCCATTTGCCTTAAATGTTTTATATTGATATTTATTTATCACTTAAACTTGAATAAAGTAAGAACGAAATTATATCAAGAATTAATAGTAATTGCTGTAGACGTTTATAGCGCATATTAGGTCTCTATGACAAATTTCCAATGGAAGTTGAGTAAAAGAAATACATAGGATGAAGGAGAGACAAAAGAAAACAAGAACAACAAAAGCCATCAAAACAGACAAACAATATACAGTAGATGGATAATAACAGATGAGTTTTAAATAAGAAAATGGAGTGAGATACTAAAATGTTTAAATCAGGTTTTTTTCGAATTTCCAAAGGTATTTGAAAAATAAAAGCAAGTAGAAATTTGATAAAGGGGGTAGTAAGTTAGGTAATATAATAATATTATATATTTATGTTCTCAAATGAAGAAAAAAGGTGAAGCCAAGGAGGAACAAGCTTCTTTTACAAAGTGGGCATCCCCAAATGGCATTGAATAGTTTGAATCTAGTATGTATATCTGTCTCTTATACACATCTAGTATAGAGCTATGTTAATGCTAAGTGTTGCAATTTAACAACGTTTTTATCATATTGTTTGTATTGTATGTTAGTAACAAATAAAATAAACAAATTAGACACTTTCTTCTGAATGGTTTATTCATCATTTTTAAACAAATACAAACCGTCTTTTATAAATCTGATAGAATTTTAACAAGACCAGAACTAAATAGCTTATGAAAAGACCTAAAATGGTATTAACTGCTACTCATAATACAGATCAAAACGAATATTTAACATCTTAATAGTAAAAAAAATTAATACTGTAAAAAAATTATTAAACAAGAGCGACCGCTCACAAGGTCCGCGCGTTCCTCCATAATACGGTACAGGCGCAAATTATTATATTGGGTTTTTGGAAGAGCTAATAAGATAGGAATTTTTAAATAATTAGAATGTTTATTTGTACAAACAAAAAACATTTAGAATGATCGTTTGTACAAAATTGAGATTAAATACGCGATTCAAACTTACGACCTTAAGTTCTTTAGAATACATTCTTAACCGACCACGCCATTCATGCGACGTACACTATTACGGTTGTGGTAAATAGTAGTAATGTACAGTCCTTGCTGAAACGCCCTGTTTTGTTTTGTAGGTGTAGGGGAAACCCAACTTAAAAAAAAAAGACGATGAACGTTTGTTTGAAATCCCCTCTAGTTTATGTGTACAAAATGTCCTGCACTTCCGTTCAAAGCGGGCGACGCTGGACGCTTTTAAAGTTTGAAACCCCTGTTTTGTTTTGTAGGTGTAGGGGGAACCCTGGGGTCCAAATTAAAAAAAAATCGATGAACGTTTTTGGAAATCACATCTTGTTTACGTGTACAAAATTTTATGCACGTCCGTTCAAAACTGGAGACGCTGGACGCTTTTAAACCCCTGTTTTGTTTTGTAGGTGAGGGGGAATTCTGGGGTGCAACTTAAAAAGGGCGATGAACGTTTGTTGGAAATCACCTCTAGCTTATGTGTACAAAATGTCATGCAGGTGGAACCCTGGGGACAATTTTTTAAAGTTTTGGTAACAAGAACAAGAACAAGAATAGTAGTGAGTAAAAACGCCTTGAACAGTGGTGTGATGAAAATTACCTATGCCTTAATATCAAGAAAACGAAAGAAATGATATTTGATTTTCGAAAGAACACAGCCAAAGATCCGTTAATGTTAAAAGACAAAGTAGTAGATAAGACTAGTGAATATAAGTACCTTGGAGTTTGGCTAGATGATAACTTAAAATGGAACACTAACACACCTAAACTTAGAACTAAGGTGAACCAAAGACTATATTACTTACGTAAACTTAAACATTTCAATGTGGGTACTGATGCTCTTTCACTTCTCTATCAAAGCATGATACAATCAGTCTTTAGTTTCTGTATCACCTGGTTCATGGGACTGACCAAAGAAGATTCTGAGTGTCTCAGTAGGCTAACATGGTCAGCAAGTAAAATAATAGGTATGGAGGTCAATGACTTAAGTTGTTTACTACATTCCATGTCATATTCCTCTCCTGGACCTCGCAATATAATTCAAACATTGTTTAAATTCCATGTGTATATATTGTTATATTCATATTTAATATGTCTGTAAATTGTTGTCTTGTATATTATAGTGATGCTTTCGATATCTACTGTTTGCTTTCAACTCAAAGAAATCTAAAATCTTGAATCTTGAATCTTGAAAACTAAAATCAATGTAATCAGCATAGTCATTGTTAAGAGGTCTAACGATAGTAAGAAATTCTAGTAGGCACTTCAAGCAATCGGTATGATCTTAAATTTCTACTTAGTTTTGTGATAATTACGTAATAATTTTCTGAAAGTATCAGACTTAAGACATTTTTAGCCAGGCTCAAGATAAGTACCTTTCTTCTGTGTTTTAGAGTAGGTACATTTAAAACATTGCAGGCATTAACATAATTGTTAATCATGAGAGCATCGTACTGAGAATTCTTAATTGAGTCGGGTGACCCATAGTGGGTGGAGGAAGGTTAAATGCATCATCGGCACTGGTACAAGATCATCCCCGCATAAAGTTCGGTTGAACCAAGTCATCCTGGAAGAGGACAGTGAGAACCGGAATATTACATATTTGTCACTGAGAAGTGCTTGGGTGTGTGCGTGTGTATGTTTAATATTCAAACATCAAAGAGGCGAAGCTACTAAGGAACATTTTGTCGAGGACAAAATGCCATATTAATTTAAATTTGAATTATGAAAGCATTGTTAAATGTTCAGTTGAATGTTTTATCCAAAATATATTCTATATTAATCGAAATTATATATACTGGTACAATATTACATACCGTATGTTACCATTAATTTACATAATCATGGTATGGTTAATAATAATTATTCCTCCTTGATTCACACTGAATTTCGTGTTGAAATAGGCTTAACCCTTTAGGTGGTAAAAATAACAATGCTAGAAAAAAGAAAACAAATAAACTATAAAAGTAGTAAACAACTGCACATGTGATTTTAGCTACCGTACCGTATATCAACAATATCACACCAACTCAGACAGTTAAAGTAATTCAGTTGAGGAGGGATGAATGGCCTCACCCGTCAGGGCTGCTACGCCCCCACCCTCTCTCGTCAAGATAATATTCAATTTGTAGGGGAGGAAAAAAATCCGTGTCATTTTTACAGAAATCTAGACTCTAAAATCAATTAAATAAGGCTTAAATCTAAAATTCTTGCATTGTCGGAGTTTCCGGGGAATTTGTCCTAAAACCCCCAACGTATGGTTCCTTCGACGAAATCGGCCCTTCACGTTGGGGACATCGACCCCCTCTCCATTTTGCAAAATCCTGGCGTACCACTGCTTTATACATAGAATTATGTTTAATCTCTATAAATTTGAGCAGAGCAGTTTAAATGATGATTTATAGTGCCATCCATGGGAACTTCTAAATTTTAATTACAATACTGAACCAGGGACTTCTCCCTGACTGAACGAGGAAGAGTTCATCTCCCTGGTCTAACAATTATGAGTTTTTAACTTTCAATAAAAATAATACAGATCAAAGCAAGTAGGCCTAAAGTTTTAAAGACATTACGAAATCCGTTGTTTACTAGCCAATTGTACCGGGACTAGGCAAGTAAAATAGGAACTTTACAATCTATAGGCATGTCTGTTAATTTATAAGGAAAATAGTTGTATTGATTTTAAATGAAAGGTGATAATTTAGCCTACAAAACAATTTTTTAAAGCTCTTTTAGCATTACACAGACGGTTAATTTGCATTACAATCCGAACGTTTCTTCTTAAGAACCAAGATATACCATCAGCTACGATTTGTAGCATATGACACATAGTGTACCGAAAACCTATAACTATTTGATAACAATACTGTACCTATATTCATTTAAAAAAAATTATGATTAGGCCTAAATAAAAAAAAAACATTAAAAAGTATAAAGATGACCTCTAAGAAACTCCGAGGTGAATTAATTTCTATGAAGATTTGTTTGTTTTGTTTTGTTTGTTTTGCACTTGATAATAATGCGGCACTGGCATATGGGTCAATATTTAGCAACAATTACTGATCGTTTTTATCTGTGTGCCACCCTGTTCCCTCATTAAATACAACGCACAAAGGTCATGCTGCGCCTGTATTCATATTGGGCACATTACGTAAGAGGACGGGGAACCGTCTACAACGGCAATTCGTAAGCGCCCAAGTGACGCTCTGATGATGAACATAGAACCACTGTCCACCCGTCTTCGCGTCCAGTTGCGTCTAGAGGCAGTTCTTATTCAGCTAAAAGCATCAATGTAGGCCTACATCATCAGTTCTGAAATTGACCGGTTGTGATGTGGCGAAATGGCAGTAATTTGTCAATCATAGTTAGTTGCATATCTCTTTATTAAAGAAATACGCTATCTGACGAAAAAATGAACATGGCTGACATTTTAAAAGAAGAGAATAAATCATCGCTGCCTTTCATCAGAACCATCACGTTAGTTGCTGGTGCGCATATTGTTTTGGCACTCACTGATGGAGCAACTACATCCTTCGGAATATTCCTCACTGACATCGCAGACGAACTCAATGTGGGTCTAAGTGTGATAGGAGCAGCTGCGAGTTTACTTACCTCAGTTTTTCTTTTTTTCAGTAAGTAACACGTGCAGTAGGAGGGTTGGGGTGACTTTGCTGCAGACCCCAACAGATTTTAGTCCGAGCACGGGCCTATTGGAAGTTTAATTTCTCACGCATCCAAATTAGACGAATATCCAAAACGCAAGCTCAGGCCTACATAAAACAAATCAAGCTTTTGCCCAAGTATATTCAATATCAATCAGCATGAACACGATAAAACCCACGAAACAGTCCTCTAATATACTAAAATCCCGGATGTTCTACACTTAAATAATATTTTAATTCAAATTTGTGAGAAACTGTTGGTTGTAAGGCAGTGCACCCTCCAATGGACCTTTCCGCTAAGCTCCGCCCCTTGGATATTGTTGCTTAGGTCCCACAAAGACAGCAGTGTTAAAGCATACGCGACACGTGCGTTTGTGGGACAACACGTGTGTTTGTAAGACGCGCGCGCATTCCAAGCGCTGTTCTGATTAGTCAGTTGTTAAGTTTGATTGACACTCCGGAAAGGTCTATTTGAAACCCCTCTAATTCAAGACCATGGACTTTTCCAAAGACCCATAACAATCTTCAGCCTTTTAACGCAAAGCTAGCGCTCTAATTGGAGACCAACCCCGAGAAAAAAATTATATACTCTAAAATCGATTAAATAAGCCGTTGAAACCCCTAAATTGTCATATTTTCTGGGGGCTACGTCCCCTGGACCACTTTCGAAAGGTCTTTAGCGACGTCTGACCACGCCCACTTTTTTTCTCGCCTGGAACATCTCCCCTCACCCCACCCCTGTATCCTGGCGCCCCACTGCCCCATTCTCGTTTCAAAGGATGGGCTTTATGGTGAACAATAGCCAATTATCCTGCCGAGACTTGTTCCACCTCCAGAAATAGGCAGAACATAATACTACAAATTACTTAAATCAGATCTACATTTGACATAAATGTTACTGTTCTTTAACAACCTTTGCAAACAACGTAGGGTTTCTTAGTCCCATGGTCCTTTGACATTTTCTGTTGTGCTCACAAGTGATTTCGCTTCGTTTTATCATGGAGGTATACCTCCATGGTTTTGCTTTACTTGTACACATAAAACAGATACATGACCCTGGAAAATTAACATCGGTTAGTATCTCGTAGCCCCTAAATGTCTGGTTTGAACCAGTAAAAACATCATTTTTTAACTTTTTACAGTTTAACACAGTCTCCTACAATTTTTAGGTCCTGTCGGTGCCTATATTGCAACAAAACTTGGATGTCGAAGAACCATAGTGATTGGTACATTAATGATTTCAGTTGGATTCATGTTATCATCGCAAGTACGAGAGACCTGGCAGCTGTTTTTTAGTCATTCTGTAGTCACAGGTAGAGTCAGATTATATATATAT
>NW_022684376.1:604820-609179 GCF_011630105.1 Anneissia japonica | reverse complement strand
GCGTGTAAGTGAAGACATAATTAAATAGCTTAGACAGATCATCTTGTCACATTAACATAATAATAAAGGGTGTATATCTAAAATAACATATAGTTTATACATGGCACCGTATTCATCGCATTCTTTGTACTCAGGATCAACCTACTAAGCAGACACGATATGCAATTCGATAACAATTATTGGTTATTTACCACACGGAGATTCTATGACCCTGTGTAATCATATTTTAATTGACTTCCTTCCCTCCTACCCCTCTCCCCCCACCCCAAAATAAAAATAAAAAAAAGAAAAAAAAAAACATATTTTGTTACACCAGAGAAAGAATATAGGCCTATTGGAGGATAGAGAAAGTGTACTCATAGTATACACTAATTTCCGGATAAAAAAGTATTGACCGAAAATATTGTTTCTTTATTTGAGTATGAAGACGAATTGTCCTTACTTTGTTTATCTAAACATAGGCCTATATTTCTCTCTATATTCATTTTTGTACTATGAATGTTATCCATTTCATTTGTGTGACTAAACTATTTTACATTAACAACCACAGAATGTGAATTTATATTTTTCTAGGAATTGGGATGACTTTGACGTATACAAACGTTATATCATTTGTAGGATTAGCCTGTGATAAGCACATCTCTATAGCTAACGGTGTTATGATATCCGGTACGGCTGCGGGATGGGTAATTATACCTCCATTAATCAATGTACTGAGAGAGATATATGGCTGGAGAGGTGCTCTGCTACTTCTTGGTGCTATTGTGTTTCATGCTACATTTCTTAGCCTGATCCTTTTCAGAAGTCCAAGCAAAAAATCTCAGCCTGAAATTAGAATATATGAAAATTTTAAACAAACTTTAGACGATACAAAATGTATGGAGTTATGCTGCGATGATGGTGACGTCGACACAAAGGAAAATGAAGCAGGGATCCAACAAAATAAGACAAAAGTTGAATTACTATTAGAGTATTTACAGCTACCACTCACGTATCCACAGTTTGGTTCCGTGATAATTGTTGCAAACCTGACTTTCTTAGCATTTGCTGGAACATTCTATCACCTTGTTTCCAGTGCCATCAAAAGAGATATTCCTGAAACAAAAGCTACGCTTTTGATGACTGTCTATGGCATTGGAAATATCATAAGTCGCATGTTACATGGCGTTCCCATTAAATTAAAGGTGATCACATCGCAAAACCTCTTTGTGATTGCACTAACAGTAGCTGGTGTGTCCACGTATTTATTGCCATTTTGCGAAACATACCAAAGTATTGTGTCAGCAACGTTTTGCATTGGACTATCCACTGGCACTTGCGTTCCACTCGTATATCTTTCCACAAGAGAGATAGTTGGCATCAAGGATTTCCCAAAAGCCCTTGGTATGGTGTTGTCAACTACCGGCTTGACAGGAGTTATTGGAGGATTCTTTACAGGTATGTGCTCAATACTGTTAATCAAAATAGATTAAAATGCATCGACAATAATGCCATTTTACCTATCTAGATGTCTGAGTATTTCAAATGATTATACAGTAGTCCTTAATCATCTCTTTATTCACGCTCATAATCCGGAATCATGTGCAACCCGGAGCAAATTCCTACCTATCCCCGCTTTGGACGCTACAAAGAAAATGCTTAGCCACTGAGAGGCAGTGGGATTTATATGGACCTGCCACAATTAATTCGTAAAACCAGACCCACAAATATGTTTCTGAAATAATGTTAACAATGGCACATGTAAAATACCTCTTATAAGAGCCAGTTTTTAATTTAATATGAAAGGCAGTCTTCACTGGGCACAAAAAATATTGTTGAAATGTTCTCTCGGCTAAATATCCACTGGTTAAATTGTAATGTGTAGCGCAAACAACAGTGCTGAATTCAGAATATCAGAAAATGAGGAGAAGTGTTCTCAACAGTGTCCAAGTATTCAGAGATATGTTGGAGTCTAGATTGCGAATGTTAGCAATATTCGAACTTGTTGATCAGTGGTTTTTACTTTTATGAGTTACCGTATTTTTTCGGAAGTACAATGATAATTTTATACATTAATTACAAAAAACATTTACATATTAAGAAAATATCTATTAAAATAACTAAATTTGTATGTTCTGTTTAATTGTCTTTTTTTAGGGTGGATTTACGACTTTTCTGGTTCTTACAACACTGCCTTCTTCATCATGGGATTTTTCTTCTTCACTGGCAGTTCCATCATGATTGTTCCAAGAGTTTGGTTGAAATACAAACAATCAAGGAAGCACAGTCAACATAACGATGTGAAAGTAAAATTTAAAGTAATAGAACCGTCTTCTCTAGACATTGTTGGTACCGCAATATAAAAATATTGGTCACTGATCTGTTACGTTTTACCGGATGGTTTGTTGTTACAGTAGAACTGCCATACGGGTAACAGCCGTTATTAGAGATACACAAGAAGCTAATGCTGTCCTTGTGGGGAGTGTTCCTCTGTCTTAAAGGAGTGTACCAATAAATCTCATCTTATCTAGCATTATGTGTGTTTGATGGCGTTTTAAATATTCTCTCTGTAAAATTAGTCTGTTTGAAACTCAGACTGACTCTCCGCTTATGTCCTTAAGCTATAGCCAATGTATAAATTAATTTGTCTCCACCCAGTGGTGTAAGTTGGTACCTGGTAGTATACAAATGATGTCAGATGTAATTTATCTGATAAATTGCATGCAGAGAGCGGGGGTGGTTACACATTCTGTATGATTATTACTGTTTCCAATATTCTAGCCAATTACAATTCGAAGAGCTTTGAGACGTTAAAGATTATGTTTTTTTTAAATATATATTTGGAAGTACCATTATTTAGGCCTATTGGTGTCCTCGGCTAAGTATGTACACAGTTTTCTTTCATATCCAACTTTCTTTCAAGAGCATTGGGTCTAGTGGTTGATGGAGTTCTCCATCTGCCTTAACAGTGGTGGGGCCAGGATTTGCACGAGCGGGGGGGGGGGTCCGAGGTCCCCGACGAGGCACCAATTTTCCCTATGAAAAAAGTGGGCGTGGTCGGGTGTCGCCTAAAAATCTCTCGAAAGTGTTCCATGGGGAAAATATAACAGTTAAGGGTTTTAAAGGCATTTTTAATCGAGTTTGGGTGTAAGTAATAATGTACTTCCGACGAATTGTTGTTTTCTTCCCCGACGGAGGGGAGACAGCTCTCCCCGACGGGGGGGGGGGGGTGCCCTTTACTGAAAAGAACTTAAACTGAATAAAGAAAGAACGTAATTATACTAACATAAATCCTTTTTTTCTCGAATTTCTAATTGTATTTGAAAAATTTAAGGAAGTAGAAATTTTGGTATGGGGTAGTTAGGTAGCTAATATATAAATGTAATATATTTATATTCTTAAGCAGGACTAAGCCAAAGAAGAACAACCTTCCTTTACAAAAGTGAGCAGCCCCGAAATTACATTGAATACTGAGCAAACACAAACGTTCTTATAATGTTCGCGAACGTTTTGGCCAGGTATGTTGTCACAAAATAATGTTCACACAACGTTGCAGGAACGTTCAAACGTTATGACGTGGAATTACGTTATAAGTACTATACGTATTTAGGGTTCTACAAAATAACGTTTTAAACACCAAACTTAACGTTATTTTAACATTCTTATAACGTAATATTGCTAGCTGGGTAGTCTGAGTCTAATCATGAACCATGCTAATCAATGTATGTCAGTGAGTTGCAATAACATTCCTGTAATATTGATGGTTATATTTTTTATTGTATTGTATAAGAGAAACAAATAAATATGAACAAAATATATACGTTCTTTTGAAGTGTTTATTCCTTATTTCAAAATAAAAACCGTTTCTCATAAATTTGACAACACCAGAACTATTAAATAGCTGAATGAAAATTTCTAAAAAGGTAATAACTTCATAATACAGATCAAAACGAATCGTTTTTCTCTGCTATACATACATTTTATACAACGAAAAACCTTAAAATATTGATTACCAGTCAATTTGAATGCCCATATAAATGAAAACATATCGCTGCTGTATAAATAGTATTATTCGTCTGGTTACGGTATATTTTTTTGTAAGACATGTAGCCAAGACCGGGTTTAAATTAGCGCCGGTATTGTATTTAAAAAAAAAATAAAAAAATGGCACTCTAGCTGGAGCTAGATTAAGTACTATACAGACTTTCTCTTAAATCATTCAGTTAAGTCAATGTAAACATGAGGGCCTCAATATGATTGGAATATCGTACCGCAACAAATGTAGAGCTGTTCAGCTGTCTCTTATACACATCTAGATGTGTATAAGAGACAGATTTTATTCTTTATATTTCCTAACAAACCCCCACCCACCCACACCTA
>NW_022684376.1:603098-603845 GCF_011630105.1 Anneissia japonica | reverse complement strand
TCTTTCATAAAACAAACGAAATTCAGCGCGTCTATTTTCATTCCAATCAATGGCATTTGTAAACATGTGCACTGACGTCATCGTCGAATCCCAGGACTTTCGACGGCAATGCCTGCCTGCCTAGGTCCCAGGCCAACCAATAATAATTAGAAAAATGTATTTTTTTAAATATAGGCCTATGGAGCATCCTAGTACATGCACTTCAACTTTTACAACAAAAGCTTAGGCCTAGTAGTACGTCCTACTGTACTTAAGCCTAGGCCTACACTAGTTTGATGTCGTCGGGGCACAATTCTGTCTCTAAATGCAGCGTGACCACTAGGGAAAATCAAAATTCCCAAGAGTGGGTCTAAAAATTCCCAAGATTGCTTTTAAAAACCCAAGATTCTCAAAATATTCTTCATTTAAAAGTCCTTCATTTTAAAGCTTTTTCAATGAATTATAAACTGTACAGTATTTTGTACTGTATAGGCCTTAACGAAGTGTCTGGGTTTTCTAGACCAGAAACTTGTTCGCTTTGGGCCATAGGCCTAGTATAAGGCCTACTCTGTGCGTCCGTGGAAAATCCTTTTTGGTGACTAAAACGTGATATCCTTTCCTCTGGCCGCATATGTTAGGACAAGAATTTGAAGTTTGTGCGCAATTTCACCCATTCGATATTAACAAAGTCAGTACTTCACACACATTAGGCCTATGGCCTACAATATTATATAAAAAGGCATAATCGATCTTTACAGAGTGTCTAAT
>NW_022684376.1:590947-602960 GCF_011630105.1 Anneissia japonica | reverse complement strand
ATTTGATACTACGTCTAGAAGTGTAGAGATACGAACCCTATTTAATAGGGTTCGTATCTCTACACTTCTAGACGTAGTATCAAATTCTAGACGTAGTATCAAAACAGTTTTTAGTAATACTAAAAACTGTTGAATTCTAAATGATTACAAAATGACCAAGCATATAAATGAATCGGTATAAAATGATATTCAAAGATATTATACAGCTATTATAGACCGCTAATGTTTGTTTTGCATGTCTATCTCACACCGTCACTCACAAATTAACGTATGTAAAAATTGGTCGTAAAATTTGATTGTTGACCATTAAAATCTATTGTAAATATTTATTTGAATCCGTACACCGATTTTGTTTCAAGTTGTTTGTTTTCAATATTATAGCTGTTTCATTAGGCCCTACGATGACAATGTTTTGAAATCGTACTGTATAACACTCCAAAAATGTTTTTTTTTTATGGGCAAACAACAGAAGCCTCTGAATTTTTTACAAGTTGACCAAGCGTGTTGCTGCATCATTATTGTTCAGTTACGATCACTATTCAGAGAGCAGCAGGCTGATAATTTGTTTTTCACACAGCTATTAGATGTCGTTGTTGGTAACTTTTTTTTTTAAATTGTGAGTGTAAATATTCTTTAGTGTGTTAACTGTAGATAAGAATTGTAGATAAATAATGCACATAAAATCAATTGCCGATGGAGAATGGCGTCAGTAATCTGATTAGTCCCATATTAATAGTACCGATATTTTGAATACTCCTCTTCCGCGAATTGTTTTATTGACAGTGACTCATCTAATTCTTATATAATCACTTTCAACATTTTAATCTAAATAGTTCACCATATCGTAAAATTTTGAATACTGTACCCACCCAATTTGTTGGCGATCGTCAGTGTATGTTATGTTAATGAAACATATCATAATGTACAACAAGGGAATGTGTATTACAATATGCCAGTACGTATTTTTTAGATTTTGACGCACTCCGTTCTCTGTCTCTTATACACATCTAGATGTGTATAAGAGACAGCCTATTAATAAGGTCCATGTTCCAATCAATGGCGTTTGTGAACATGTGCACTGAATATATATATATATATATATAGGCCTATATATAGCAAAAATAAGAGGTTTAACAGTAGGTTTGATTAAGCATTTTATTACTATTTAGTTTCGTGCTACATGGTGCAACACTCTTCAGATGAAGTTACCTAATGATTAAGATAGATTCTTGACACAGACAATCGCATGTAGCCAAAAATGAGTTCATATTATTCTTTCAAAGACATTTGTTTATAGTGCCGTGATTGGCTACAAGTTGATATAATATATGACGTCATAAATAGGAGAGCATTACACTTTGACAGTGTGCGTAATTATAAACTTTTAATTGAATTTTTAAGGTTTCCACGAATTTTTCGGTAGCGTCCTTAATTCTAGACTCCGTTTGCCGCTCGGTTTCTCTACCAACTGAGATGAGACACTATACCCTGCTCTATACTTGGTTTCTGGAAATTCTGTTCTTAGAGTGCTTTTTGATAAAAATGTTAGATATTTACTGTTTACGTGCACATGTGGTTGAACATCCTGGGCGTTGATATCTAGGCCTAGGCCTACAGTTTTGTTCAATAATAGTGGAAATTAAAGCAATTAAATTTTTATGTAAGTAGAGGACAGTTGTTATTAGGGTTTTTAAAAGGCAATATGTATCAGGTGTGGTCCATGGACTCCGTGTATTAAGTAACTCAGGCTGAATATATTCTGTACTGTATCTGTCATATATATATAGTTGCACTCAGCCGCGTAGTAGGCTAGGCAGTGCATCCAAAGACAATCATAACAAAAAAAGACCTAGGCCTAGGCTCTATGGCTAGGCCAAAGTAAAAAAGTCTATCCATCACAAAAATCTACAAATAAAAAAAATAAAAAAATAGCACGTACCAACAGAAAAAAAAAAATGGGTTCAAGATCAACTAAAAACTAAACCAACAAAAGATTCAATCCAACTAGGCCTAGCGAAAATATAGTAAACAAAAATAATGGGGGGGAGACAGGTTGAAGGGAGGGTCACGCTCCGATGGCGATGGCTCATCCAACATTGTCCTTACACTTAACAGACTGTATCTACTCTACACAGGGATGTAGTTATGGTGGGTACCTACACAGTAAGCTAACTTCATGACCATACACCCCAGGTATGCAACCATTGTAAGCTCTGGGGGCTGCAGTTCCAATTTGTTGAGAGACCAGCGGCGGGCCGACATAAATTGTGAACTTTTTTCTTGTCAGCCCCAACTACAGTATTTCTTTTTTTATACTGTAGTGTAGATTTGAAATAGAAGGGGCCAGGGAAGAACATTCACAGATACAGTACTACATACAGTAGGGGGAAAATACCACCTCAGGCCCAACATTGTTGGGGCTGAAGACAATTTCTGGTTATGGCACCTCTAGATGGTTGGAAATGGCACTCAGATTTAAATTTGAATATAATTTTTTTCTTCCATTTTATTTTAGCCTAGTCCATCCAGCAACCCAGTCCTACAGTTTAGTCTAGGTGTCATTTACGTTAGGCCAAATAAATTTTACGAAATGCATGAAATCTGGCTAATTCACATCAGTAAAAATTCCTCTCTCTATCATTAGTGGTTGGGGATACATATGGTATGTATCAAGTCTAGTGCTTTTTTTGTTTGCTTTCAATGTGTCTACTTTGTATAGTGAGAAAATAGTACAGTAGCTGTTTCCTATCGACCATCTTGGATTTGCCTTTTCAGAGTGAAAAAGTTCCCTTGCATTCTCCTTTTTTTTCAAAATACAGTATTAAGACAAGAAACTACTTTTGTTTTTTTTTTCCTTGGTCTTAAGCTAGGTCTATGTAGAATCTTGAAATCCCTGGAATAGACCCCTTCTAGGCCTAGGCAACTAAAAGAATCCTGTACTGAATATTAATTATTATTTAATTTACATACCTTTTATACAATACAAATTACAGTACAGATGGGAAAGTTAATATATTTAATTGAATTAATATATTAACTTTCTGTTACCTTCTCTTTTTCTGGATAGCCATGGTAATTTTGCTTAAAAGCAGTAAAATAATAAAAAGTAATATACAGTAAATCTAAACTTCAGCAGTAAAAAAGTTGTAATTTTAAGATATTGTAAGATATAGTAAAGTATAATAAGATAATAAGATATAGTAAGATATTGTTTATGGAATTAAAATTGGAAAATGTATAGACTAATTTTATTGTAGTAGTATAGACCATTGATTGTTTTCATTTCTTTCTATGATTATGGCCTAATCAATACCTCCAAAATTAAGACTAACTACTATGTAAATATTTCACTCTGTGTAGGCCCCATAAATTGATAATATTCCAGAGATCCTAATTTAAAAAAAAAAAAAAAACAGGGACAATGTTTTCTTACATTGGTTGTACTATGGAGAAATTAGTTGTACGGTACTGTATTTTGGGGTCTCCCTTTGTCGAGGAGATTAAGACGAACTATAGCTGAAATTATACATGATATCACCATACCAAGCCACGCCCCCTCGCATGGGCGTCAATCGGTGGGGCACAGGGGGACATGTTTCCCCCCCCCCCACTTTTCAAAGTAGGGGAACATCATATCGATTGTTCCCCCCCCCACTTTTCACCAATCTTCTATAATTAAAACCCCACTTTTAAAAGAATGTAAAGAATAACAATTACGCATGACTCATAAATTTTGTCTGTTTTCCAAGTGCAGTACGTATTTTGCGGACCTAAGCCAAGTAAAAATGCAATTGTTTATACATATCGTAACCATCTCAGAAACCACTAGATCGATTTTATGGGTGCAGCGGTTATCAGACGCTAAATTTATTGTGAAAACAATGTACTGAACGTTGTTAAAATTGGAAGCGTGTATGCTTATTATGCCAATATTTTTACAAACTCAAAAGTGCACAATTTCTACTGTAAACGATTTATTCCTTTTGTATACCTGTACGTATGTGTTTAATATTATCTACATACATAGGATTACTGTTTTTCCTAATTTCAAAAAAAATATAGTTTTAAATAGTCAATTGAATTTTATGTAGCTATTATTAAATAATAATTTTACAGGCTTTGACATGGACATGTCCATCTATTTTGATTTAGTGATACAAAAATTTTACTCCAGTGTTACCATGACGCAATCTCGCAATGACTTCACAATAATCAGTGGCGGAATCAAGTGGGGTCGAGCTGACCCTAAATTTTTTTATTTTATTATTTTTTAAAAATGGAAAAAAAGGAAAATTATAATTAGAATTTAGGTCTGAGAGTGCCATTTCCGGCAATCTAGAGGTGTCATAATCATAAACTTTCTTTCCTCAGCCCCAACCTTGGTGGGGCTGATCTACTCTCCCAAATTGTGCAAGTCCCTCCCTGTTCCCCCTCTATTTTGCTTTCCTCCTGGAGCCGCAACTGATAATGATAAATTTAGTAAATCACCTTAATGTTTGTGAAAATGCTAACTAATGTTTTGTGTGCTCCCTATCTTCCTAGTCCTGTTTGATTGTAAATTAGACAGTATTATTTCCACTCACAATGGTGTAGTCGCAATATTGCTTACACAAAAGTGAAATTCAAAATGAGGAGAAAAGCAAAAACCTCTTAATTGATTTTAAAAGTACTGTAAAAAGACTAAATTTATGACTGTTTTAAGTTTGTTATTTGTTTTTCATGGTTCGAATTTTGAATACGTCACAAGCTAATCAGTAGATATATAATAAATCATTATTTTTATGAATGTTTTTGCACGAAATATATAATCGGGCATAATTATGGCTAAAAGGATAATTTTAAAAACTTTTTATGTTGAGTATTTCAGTGGCAGATTCAAGGGGCCCAGCTGGCCCACCATCCCTATGTTTTTTTTTTTTAATTTTAAAAGTAGAGAAAAATGAAAATAATATTCAAATTAAGTCTGAGAGTGCCATTTCCGACCAACTAGAGGTGCCATAATCATAAATTTTCTTACTCAACCCCAACCATGCTGGGGCTGATGTGGTCTACACTCTCCATCTGCAAAAGTCCCTCTCTGGGCTCAGCTCTGTTTCAAATTACTGGATCCGCCACTGGATATTTTGAAAATTTCGTATGGAAATAAATGTTAATTGCATTGCTTAAAATCAATTAAAATGCTATAGGCGCGAGAGCTTTCGGGTGCTTCGCCCCTGGTCCCAAACCAAGGCTTCAGCCTACGGCCCAAGGCTTTATTTTTCATTTGTCGTCCCCCCCCCACTTTTAACCACGGATCGACGCCCTTACCCCCTGGACTGAATTGGTTGTATTTAGCAACTACCAAAATATCCACTCACCTGGCACAGTGGTTGGGGATGAGGTGAGCAAATTTTTAACATAGATACCTAGATTCCTGGAAGTGGCATATTCAGACTCAAAAATAAGTTTTCAAAGCAGTGTTATCAACAGAATACATGCCCCGGGCCTGCTGCAAATGGTTAGGCATCATATTAGCGCCCCACTTAATCCATTTTCCCCATTAGTGTTCACTCCCCATGTCAATACCCTATGCCACTAGATATAGTCAGCTACAACACTCGGAAAAAGCCACACTCTTGTGTAAACAATGTTAGAGTAGGGGTGCCTAGGTGGTGTTTCTATATAGAAAAACTTTTTCTAAAAATTGGCCGGAAATTTATTTATTTTTAGCAATGTTGCGTGGTCCCAGATCAAAATGGTGTACAGTATGTCAGCAATTTCTGGTTTCAACCCCATGCATATCCTAAAATAATACCATTTTCACATTGGGAGTTTATATTAAAGGGGTTGAGTTAAGATAAATATATTTTTACCATATATGGCCAAGATACATATCTTCCAGTTGTGTAAGTTTCATTTGAATTCCTAACTATCTATGTAGTCATTTTACCCCTCAAATTTAGGGTACGGGATTCAATTTTTGAGCTGCGACCATTTTTGGATTGTCATAAATCTGTGATTTGATGTTTGATTGGAATAATCTTGCACTTGGATATAGTCTATATCCCAAATAACTAATTGCCACTAAAATATTTGGTCTAGGGCCAGTAGTTGACCACACAACCTGAACCTGAATCTTAAAATAATTAATTTTGCTCAAATAAAACTGATTTTAAAATGCTCATAACTTTTTATTGCCATTCAGAGCTTGATTCTGATGCCATTATGTATACATTATGTATACGGACACCTTAAGTCATTGCTTTTTAAGCAACTTTGTGAATTCATGCAAGAGAATACAGAACATATACACCATTTTATCGGGTCTATTTTGAAACAGCGCCACCAAAATCTTGCAACTTTTACTGGGGGGCTTCAAGCGGCCTCGTCTGAGCAGCTGACTAGTTACAAATAGAGCACCGCGCAGCGAATAGTGCTGCTAGTCCTTTGGTATAGCAGCAGTAGACAACATATAAGATCTTTGCTAATTACTGTACCTGTATTGAAATAGCTTTTGTAAGTCTTAGACTTGTTTTTAATATAAACATTTCATTCTTTTTCCCATTTAAAGTATTTGTGCTCGTTAGCAATTTAGTTTTATTGTTTAATTAATCCATGATGCTAAGTACGGAAGTGAAATGCCAGGCCTCTGGAAGTCCCCAGTGGTAGTTGCCAGGTTATTGGAAATTTTCAATTTATTTAGCGAAAATGGTGTATGAGGTACACACTCCTGTTTGACTTCATAATAAATGTGAAAATAATTTAATAGCCTCTATTTACCAAACATGACTTTTCCTTGAAAATTTATAGGCTATCAATTATTATATATATAGACAACCCCTTAATAATTCCAATATTCCACACTGCTACTAAACTTCCCTTCCTACCAAACTGTATCAAATGCCTTTTACGATGCAATACTTTTAAGGGTATAAGATGTAGTCTTTGCCAGTCGCCGCGCCAGGATTTCCCCGACGGGGAGTCCAAGGTCCCCGACGAGGGGGGCTGATGTCCCTGATGAGAAAAAAGTGGGCGTGGTCAGGCGTCGCTAAAACCCACTAAACCTTTCGAAATTGGTCCGGGGGGATAAAACCCTCCAAAAATATGACACTTTAAGAGTTTCAAAAGCTTATTTAGAGACATATCCCCGTTTGATTTTATTAATTTATTCATTCATTCCAGTAAATTAATCCTTTAAAAAAATTTTTTTTTTTCAATTTAAATGATATTTACCTTGTATACATCTGCCTTTTTGTATATTTTTAATATTTTTTGCAATAATAATTATAATAATATATAATTTATGGTTTTTTTTTTTTGTTTTTTTTTTAATATAGATTTTTTTTGTATTGTCTTTGTCTAATGCTGTAATTGAAAAAAATAAGTTCACGAAACAAGTTATAAAAAAAGTTTCGCCAGTATTGATGTTGTACTTTTGCGGTGAATCATCTTCTCTTTGAAATGATCCGTTTGGTGGAATACCGTCAATGATGAATAAACTTGCACTTGGGGGTCCATGAAGACTTTTAACATGCCCCGAAGGGTCCACAAATCCAAAAAGGTTGGGAACCACTGCAATAATGTGTCTGGGGCGAATGTAGGGTCAGACGGTGGGGTCACACACCCTTCCCCCCCACCTTAAATTGTATTAAGAAAATTAATAATGTATTGTATAGTTGATATGAAGATAAATTAAATTAAATCTGGTATGAGAGTGCAATTTCTGGGCACCTAGAGGTTCATATTCCCAGGTGGTGTGCACTCTCACCACCCACCAAATCCTGCATCTGCCCCAGTGTGTAATGGCAAAAAAACTCCTATGATCTGTTTTAAAAACATAGTATCTAATATTAATATTTGATTTAAACTATTCCTTTAATCATGTTATCATTTATTCTTCCCATGTCATTTTTGCTGCTGTAACTTTGTGTACAATTACCACCATAAGTACAATCCAAGTCCAAGTCTTGAAATGCATGCCATTGTGTTGGAATTCAATAGACATAATTAAATCCAATGGCATGCATTTCAGTACTTGGAGTATGTATTATACTTTCTTAGGCAAGACTTTTTTTATTCCTTGTCTCGTGTACTTATTATTATTTTTTATTTAGCTAATAGTTTTGCCAAAATTATCCAGATGGAGGAAAAAATAAAAATAAAATTTTATTGGTGAATGTAAAATGGGATGGTTAAATGCTTCAAATTTATATAGTTAGGAAGAAATATACATATCTTATTTTTGGAGATTTCAAGGCAGTGTAGGGCATAATAAAAATAAAGAAAAACCTATTTTTTTCTGAAATGGCCAAAAATAAAATTTTCTTTTTATTCAAAATCAACAATATTTGCAGTCGCAGGTTCGCAAAAACAAGGTATAAAAAAACGCTCTGTATTACCACCATGTTTTTAATAATTTAATACTAGTGGTGGATCCAGAAATTTATATTAGATCACCTCAGCAAAAAATTATGATTATGGCACATCTAGATGGACAAAAATGCCATTCAGGACTTATTAAATTGTAATATAATTTTCTTTTGTTTTTTTCATTTTAAAATTTTGCAAAGTTTAGGGGCTAGCTGCCCTCACCCCCTCCCCTCCCCCACCTCCTTGAATCTGCCACTGAGTACCTTGATAATGAGAAAGATTTTATTTATTTGTTCAGATATTTTCATTTGTTTTTGTCATTCCCTGGCTCCATCACTGATTAATCCATGTATTTTACTTGCATATTTATGATTTTTTATGAATATTTATAGTTTTATATTCATTATAATTTATACAAAATATATTTATTTTTATCTTCAATATTTCAGAATGTGAAAAGTTTGAGTGATCTTCAAGCCATGAATACTGTACACCACCACCTCTTTACCTTGCAGCAGGTGAGGAAATGATTTTCAATTTCATAAAGGCTTAAAAACAAAGTTATGTTGGCGTAACCCGACCGACCCTAAAATATCGACCGACCCTAGACTTTTTTTATTTAATTTTCATGATACAAGTTTACATTAGAAAAGTAGGCATGGTCGGACGTCACTCAAAATGTTTCAAAAGTGGTCCAAGGGCGAAAAATATGACAATTAGGGGCTTTAAAGGCTTATATAATTGATTTTATAGATTTCAAGGTCTTTGCTGAATATTGTGGCAGTAAAAAAAAAAAAAAAATCCCTACCTATCTACCTTATTTTTTTGGGGGCCTGTTATGCCAACATAACATTTTTCAGTTTTTTCTGTTTCCATACGCAGATTTTGGAAATAAAGATTACAGTACTTGTAAATACTAGTGCATAATAACTAATTATAAACAAATTAGGGGAAAAAAATTAATGATTAATGAAATACAGATTTTTGAAAATTTGAAAACTGGGGGAAAAGGTGGAAAAAAAGGGTGGTTGCATCCCATTTTCCACCAGTTTTTGAATATTCAAAAACTGTATCTCATTAACTGCACTTCCAAGTGTTTTGTCAAATATACATTTTGTGTCTTAGAAAAATCAAATTGTACATAAAAAAAAAAAAAAAAAAAAAGCCAGGGTCCTGGACCTCAGGCTTTAAAAAGATAGGATAACAGAATGAATTTTCTGGCTTTCATGTAATTTTTGAGAGTTAACCTTGTACTATATCATCATCTATTATAAATTTTCTTCACATTAGTTAGATTTAATAACATAATAATAATAGTATAGGTTCATAATAAGAATGTTGAGAATAGTGGTGATAATTTTAATAATCTGTAATACTATTTTAATATAATTTTGAAAAAAACCTTTTAAAAAATATTGAAAACTTCGACTAACATATTAAAAAAAATTTTTTCAGCATTTGGCTGCTGTTATAATTTTAATGTTTTATTTACCGGAATAAACAGCTATTAATAAATAAATAAATAAATAAAATTAGTGCTACCTGTTTTCAAAAAATGCAGAATGCATATCGTGTTAAATAGTGTTAGGCCTTGCTAATTATTAATATGCATCCCAGTGGCGTAGGTATACTGTAGGCATTGCAGCCAACACAAAGCACTGCGGCCAGGGCTATTTTAGAGGCTTGGGGCTATTATCAGTGATACTTTTTTTGAAATTATATAAAACTGTATATTAATATAAATTTTTAAAAACTGTCGAAATATTGAATCTCAACACAATAGCGTGTATTCAATACTTGGAGTATGTATTATATAACTGTAAATTATTATAAATTTTTAAAAACTGTCAATGAAAAGTAATGCAGTTATAAATCTTCTTGTTTTTTTCTTTTTAACATTTTGTCCATACTTCTGGGATTCCCAAAATTACTGGGGGGTCCAGTTTTTGACCAATTTTTAAAGATTCCATTTTATTTACGTCTGACAATCAGTGACAATCAGTGTGATAGACTATCTTATTGCCAATAATTAGGAGCCTTTAAGGCGAGACTATTTATATCTTGCTTGGCGAACCAGCCGCCCGCCAGTATTAAGTATGATTTTGGATAAAAATAAAATTTTATTTTTGGCCAATTAGTGCAGCCGCTGCCATGAAAAATGGAAAATTTCAGAAAAAAATATAAGCATTTATGTTATTCTGCCTGCAGCTGCCTTAAAATCTCCAAAAATAAGATAAGTACTGTATATTTCTTTCTAATTATATAAATTTAAAGCATTTACCATCCTATTACTGTACACTACATTCAAGACTCACCAATAACATTTTATTTTTATTTTCTTCTCCGTCTGGAGTTTTTTGGCAAAACTATTTACTAAATAAAAAAACAACATTTTATTATTTTTGTTTCGCCCTTATCGAACGATCTTTAAAAAAAATAAGTTCAGGAAACAAGGAATAAAAAAAGTCTCCCCTAATAAAACTGTAGTGATGTTGTACTGTTGTGGTGAATCATCTTCTCCCTGTAATCTTGTTATCCTTTTGGTGGAATACCGTCAGTGATGAGTAAACTGGCACTTGGGGGTCCATGAAGACTTTTAACATGCCCTGAAGGGTCCACGAATCCATAAATGTTAGGTACCACTGCAATAATATGTGTGGAGCGGATGTAGGAGTGTGCAGACAGTGCGATTGCACAACCACCCACCCTCTCCCCCCCCCAAATTGTATTAAGAAAAGTAATTGTATTGTATAGTTGATATAAAGATAAATTATTAATTAAACCTGTATGAGAGTGCAATTTCTTGGCGCCTAGAGGTCCATATTCTCAAAATGTTCCCACCTCAGAGCCCCAACCATGGTGGGGCTGAGGTGGTGTGGACTCTCAGCACCACCTACAGTACCACCAAATCTTGCATCTGCCCCAGGTGTGTAATGGGAAAAAGCCCTATGATCTGTTTTAAAAACAGAATCTATTAATATTTGATTTAAACTATTCTTTCAATTATGTTATCATTTATTCTTCCCATGTCATTGTTGCTGCTGTAGCATTGTATAAAATTGCCGTACAATAATACCACTATAAGAAAGTACAATACATACTGTACACCAAGTCTTGAAATGCACACCATCTTTTTGGGATTCAATAGACATAATTAATGTTGGAATATTGAATTCAAACACAGTGGCATGCATTTCAATATTTAGAGCACAAGTGGGCGAAATGTGGCCCGCGAGCTGCATGCGGCCTGACAGATTTTTTTGCGGCCCACGAAAATGAATTAAAAACCCTATGTGTGCGGCCCGCCAAGCAACAATGGCTTGAAAACACCTTGTTTTTTATGACCCGACACCGATCATATGTAAAAAATAACATTAAAAGTGAGAATAAAGTGATGTAAATGTAGTGCTTGGAGGTTTTTGGAAGCTCACTGGAAACATCAAAGTGTGTGTGCCCTCAGTGTTAATTCAAAAATTAATTTTGGCCCTTCGACAAATTTTTATGCCCACCCCTGACTTAGAGTATGTATTATACTTTCTTATCTGAGATTTATACAGTGGACTTTCTGGTTTTTGGAGAACGCTCCGTATTCCCACCATGTTTTCAATAATTTAGTACCAGTGGTGGATACAGAAATTTATATTAGATCACCTCAGCAAAAAAT
>NW_022684376.1:584619-590656 GCF_011630105.1 Anneissia japonica | reverse complement strand
TATCATTATTGCTACTGTAACATTGTATCAAATTACCATACAATTACCACTATAAGAAAGTACTGTACAATACATACACCAAGTCTTGAAATGCACACCATCTTGTTGGGATTCAATAGACATAATTAATGTTGAAATATTGAATCCAAACACAGTGGCATGCATTTCAATATTTAGAGCACAAGTGGGCGAAATGTGGCCCGCGAGCCGCATGCAGCCTGACAGAGATTTTTTGCGGCCCACAAAAATAAATTAAAAACCCTATGTGTGCGGCCCGCCAAGCAACAATGGCTTGAAAACACCTTGTTTTTTATGACCCGACACCGATCATATGTAAAAAATAACATTAAAACTGAGAATAAAGTGATGTAAATGTAGTGCTTGGAGGTTTTTGGAAGCTCACTGGAAACATCAAAGTGTGTGTGCCCTCAGTGTTAATTCAAAAATTCATTTTGCCCCTTCGACAAATTTTTATGCCCACCCCGGACTTAGAGTATGTATTATACTTTTTTATCTGAGATTTATACAGTGGACTTTCTGGTTTTTGGAAAACGCTCTGTATTCCCACCATGTTTTCAATAATTTAGTACCAGTGGTGGATACAGAAATTTATATTAGATCACCTCAGCAAAAAATGTATGATTACCCCCCCCCCTTCCTTGAATCTGCCACCAGATGCCTTGATAATGAGAAAGATTTTATTTATTTGTTCAGATATTGTCATTTGTTTTTGTCATTCCCTGGCTCCATCACTGATTAATCCATGTAGTTTACTTCCATAATTATGATTTTGTGTGAATATTTATAGTTTTATATTTATTATAATTTGTACAAAATATTATTTATTTTTATGTTGAATATTTCAGAATATGAAAAGGTTGAGTGATGAATACTGTACACCACCACCTACAGTACTTTACCTTGCAGCAGGTAAGGAAATGATTTTCAACTTGTAAACTACTATTAGGCCTAAAAAAGTTATGTTGGCGTAACCCGAGCAACCCTATAAAATCAGCCGACCCTAAACATTTTTATTTCATTTTCATGATACAAGTTTACGTTAGCAAAGTAGGCGTGGTCGGGCATCACTCAAAATGTTTCAAAAGTGGTCCTAGGGTGAAAAATATGACAATTAGGGGCTTTAAAGGCTTCTTTTAGATTTCAATAATTAATTTAACTGCTTCGTCAAATATACATTTTGTGGCTAGAAAAATCAAATTGTACATTAAAACAAAAAGAAAAAATTTCCTCTGGACCCTGGCTTTAAAAAAAAATGAAAACAGAATGAATTTTCTGGCCTTCATGTCATTTTTGAGAGTTAAGCCTGTAGTATATTTATAATCTGTTATAAACTTTCTTCACATTAGTTACATTTAATATAATAATAATAGTATAGGTCATAATGAGAATGTTGAGAATAGTGGTGATAATTTTAATAATCTGTTACTATTTTAATATAATTTTTTTTTAAATATTGAAACTTTGACTAGCATATTAAAAAAAAAGTTGTATATGTTCTACAGGGAAGTTTGGACTAGGAAAGTGTAAATGACTATATAACAATAATACATTGTAGTCCATAGAGTAAGTTTATAACTAGTTTAAATTATAATTGTTTATAGTTGTTGTTCTTTATATTTTCTAGGAAAACACTTGCCAAGCACAGATGTATAGTGGGTTGTCAAGACTACTAGTAGCATTCAGTAGGAGCTTGTAAGCGTGAAGCAGATAAATGATTGGCAGACTGATTTGTGGGAAGCATGCTATGTATAAATAAAGCAGATGAACTGTGGCAAACCAAGGCGTTTTACAGAAGGTTTCAGCCTAAAAACAAACTGTGGGAAAGCAAGACTAGTGTGTTTGAACCCTGTTATACTGGTATTTGAAGCAACACTTAGCAAAATCAGATTTTTGAAACGAAGAAAGTGTACAGTACTATGAAAAGTCATATTTTAGATATAGAATTGTGGGAAATAAAGACTGATTTGTTTGAATTACAGTACATACACTGTACCTGCAGCTTAGCGAACTCTATTATGTGGAGATAAAGCAGATGGATTGTGGAACGTCTACATTGCAACAGACATTTATTGTGCATTCATAAAACAGATGGTCAGAAATATCAAGTAACTTAGTATGGTCCGATTCTGGACTTGGTATATAATGTTGGTCCGATTCTGGACTAGTTTGTAATGTATTGTTGGTTCTCTTTTGGACTTAGTTTATACTGTATTATGTTGGTCCTCTTATGGACTTAATAGTGTAAAAATGTTGTCATATTATGGACTTGGCTTATAATGTAATTTAGGCCAATTCTGGACTTCAGTTTATGATTTTGGTCCCATTCTGGCTTTAGTTTATAATGTTGGTCCTATTCTGGACCTAGTGTAAAACATTTGTCCAATTCTGGACTTAGTTTATAATTTTGGTCCTCTTCTGGACTTCGTTAATATAGTTTAAAATGTTCGTCCTATTTTGGACCTACAGCAGTGTAAAATATTTGTCCATTTCTGGACATAGCTTATCATGTTGGTCCTCTTTGGACTTAGCTTTTAATTTTGGTCCTCTTTGGACTTAGCTTTTAATGTTGGTCCTCTTTGGACTTAGCTTTTAATTTTGGCCCTCTTTGGACTTAGCTTTTAATTTTGGCCCTCTTTGGACTTAGTTTAATGTTGGCCCTCTTTGGACTTGGTATATAATATTGGTCCTATTCTAGACTTAGCTAAAAATCACACAATGTTGAATAAAACTGACTGCAACACCATTTTCATTGTACTACAACTCATTTGTAGCGTACTGTATTTGCTAAACCACATACATTCCAACAAATCCTAACGAAACTTTTTTTGAAAATTTCGTCAGCGTTTAGCGCAAAAAGACAGTTGGGATTATCCAAGCGGTAGTGATCGCCTATAATAGGTGATCGCCTACGTGGAACCTACGCGCCACCCACCACCCTTGGCCCCGCTGAAAGATATATATCCTCTCCAGAAGTTAATCTTGACTTGGTGTCATATCAGCATTTTCTTGGTTTCTGCAGTTTCAAGTGACTGTCTAATGAATATTCATTATTTCTCTGCCTAGTAATAAAGACAACTGGTCTGCTGATATATGCAAATAATTGAATTGCAACCAAACCTGTAATGAAAAGAAAAATGATATTAGATTTAATCATCAAATATTAAGGTTTTTAATAATGTAATTTATTTTAATTTAATTTCTAAATAACATATATTCATTTATTAAATAAAATGTACATGTATAATAAATTTATATAAATTCAACACCAACATCCGGTGTATAAAACCTGACTATAATACATCCAAAGACACATCCAAAGCCAATGTGCAGGCCTTTCTTGGAGAGTGCACGAGACTTTCCTGTCGGTGTTTTACACATTGAAACATTGCAAACTCAGATGTGGGACTGTAAATGTTTTGATAGCTTATGGTGATATATTGAACGAAAGAAGTAAAGTACGAGAATTGAGAAGGTTACACTGTAGACTAGAAAATAAACATTAACATAGTGAATCCTGCACAGTGGAGAACTGAACTGTATAATTCAATATTACGTTTTAAAGTCAACGTAAAATAGGCGGATGCTCTCAGTAAAGTATTAGTTTTCATGCAAAAGTAAATGCCACATTAATTTTATAATTTTACAATAAAATATGATAAGATACCACTTACCATCAACTAGTATTCTGTGTTGTGTTTTACTGTATATACTCATTATGAAGCTGAACACCACTGCTTCTTAATATGTCAATGTGCCTGCTACAGTAAAACAGTAAAAAATTATTATATATATGTTATATTTATTTATATAGTGTATTTTTAGATTTCTATTCAATGCGCTTTAATACATAAATTGATGATAAAATATAAAATAGGCAACATTATACAATGAAATTACAAAAATATTACATAGAAAAACTACAAAAATATACTTATTATTAATTACTAAAATAATGAAAATTTGGAAATTCAGTCAAAATAAATATTATTAATTAAAACTATAATATACAATAATTCCAAATTATTACAATACAATGCAGATCAATTAAAAATTTAAATTCTCTATCTACAATATGGAAAAGACAATCAATTACTGTGAATGGAAAGATATAAAAATATAATTATTACAATTAACATCATGGTAATAATTAACATCATGGTAATAATTAACATCATGGTAATAATTAACATCATGGTAATTAATTAAAAATTTAAAGTTTGTCATCATTATTTACTGCATACACCAGACCAGGTTTTGTATGCCCTTGAGATCCAAACAATTTGACTTCAGAAATTAGTTCAGTGGTTGAAGAATCATTTTTCGAAAAGTGGTGAGAGATCAGGGCTTAAAGGTCATTGTCATAGGGTCCTTATATCTCTGCAACCAATGGTGGTAGACTAAGAGAGTTAAGTCCGGTGTCAATTTGGAACATTCATGTTTGCTAAAAAAGTTTGCTAAAAAATTACCGGAAATGCGGTTTTTGACCTTTGACACATTTCAAAGCTTACGCCTATCTACATACTGACTCAGGGCAATGGCTGTAGACTTGATAGTAATCTCAAATTATTAATTTACACACGTTTTTGTTCATTTCATTATTCCAATTGTAAAATAAAATTATACCAAAAATGCTGATCGAGAAGGTTTACTAGAAAATAAACATTATAATTATAATTTACAATAAAAATTATTATATACCACTTACCAGCAACTAGTATTCCATGTTGTGTAGTACAGTATACTTTGTCAATTTTTATAAAAACTCATCCTGAAGCTGAACACCACTACTTCTTAATATGTCACTCATGTCAATCTGCCTGCTACCAGCATGCCGCTCTATAAAATAAACAGGAAAAAGCCAAAATAATAATAATATTTCTTTATATAGCGCATTTTCAGATTTCTGTTCAATGCGCTTTACATAAAATGATGATGAAATACAATATAAAATAGTTAACATTATATCATGAACTTACAAAAATATTATATAGAAATACAGGTACAGTACTACAAATATATACTTATTATTAATTGCATTATTAAAATAATAAAAATTTGAAAATTCAGTCAAAAATAAATACTTTGAATTACAGTGCATCCTCCAATTCGAGACCCCTCTAATTCCGAGACCCCTCTAATTCGAGACCACTTTTCTAAAGACCCAAATAACAATAGTCAACTTTTTAAAACAAAGATAGCCCTCTAATTGGAGACCAACCCTGAGACTACCCCAAATTTTCAGGTCCCAAAGGTGGTCTTGATTTGGAGGGCGAACTGTACCTAACAAACTATAATGTACAATAATTCCAAATTATTACAATACAATACAGATCAATTCAAAATTTAAATTCAAAATCTACAATATGGAAAAGACTGTAAATAGAAGGATATACAAATATAATTACTGTATTAATACAATTAACATCATTGAAATTAATTGATAATTGAAAGTATGTCATCACTGTATACACCAGACCAGGCCTTTCAATGTTTTCAATGTCATAGCAATTCCAATTCAATATACATTTATTCAATCAATGAATCATAACATAAATCATTAAATTAAATAATAAAATTCTATTAATAAGGAACAAGATAAAGAAGCTGTTTGGCTTGTCTTAATTGACCCTTTTTTATAAAATAACAAAAAACACACTCATTATACTGGTACCATACGCACATACACACACAGCCACCTCCCCCCCCCCAACCCACACCCACCCACATGCACAAAAAGAGTACTTGCAGCATAATTGGCAATATGAATCTCTGCAACCACTGGTGGTAGAGAGTTAATTCTGGTGTCAAATTTGTTTGGAATATTCATGTTTCTATTTGGTCTAATAGAAAAGTTTGCTAAAAAATTTCCGGAAATGCGGTTTCTGACCTTTGACACATTTCAAGGCTTATGACTAACTCTGGACGTACTGACTGTAGAGACTTGATATTGATTTCAAATTATTAAATTAAACACGTTTCTGTTCATTTCATTAGACCAATTGTTAAATAAAATTAT
>NW_022684376.1:572245-584504 GCF_011630105.1 Anneissia japonica | reverse complement strand
TATGAATTGCTTTTATACAATTTTATGCTACTTACCAATATTACTTTTGACTCAAGATTGGTGCCAGCCCATAAGAAATAATGGGTTTTCTAGTCAAAGATTGTTGGGCGTGAAGGAAATAAATGCTTCAATCGGATTTGAATTCCCAACAAAGCCTCAAGGCATCCGCATAGACAGAAGGTCCCGGGTTCGAATCCTGGCTGGGGCACCTATTTCTTTCATGCAGTACTCGCAGATTCCTCTTTACATTTAAAAATTTATTTATATCTTAGAGCATTAACGCAAAAGAATTTATAGTTTATTTCTATCATATCATATATATGAACAGTGGTTGCCAAGATTAGAACTCTAGGGTCAACACCAGTGCAATAGATATAGTGCTTATAAAAAACACCTTGTGATGTGGGCAGTGGTGGCACCAGCAAGGGGGCAGGGAAGGCATTTGCCCTCCCTTTGGACAGGCATGAACCCCCTGGCACCTGGCAAGGTCGTCAGATCAAAAATTAAAAAAAATATAATTGGCCTATCCAAATATTACATTACAGTATTTTGATTGCCAATCCTACAGTATACTAGTCTAGTATTGTGGTAGTAGCACTGTAGTAATTTGGACCATAAAGTCATAACAATTCTCCCTATGAACCCTGTACCAGGGATTTTTTTACTCTGGGACTCGGAGCGAAGCTCTAGTCGGCCTCTTGGTTTCGAACCCCAGTCGGACATGTCGGATCGGCTGTCGGCAAATTTCTGAAGCCTTTTCAAGGCTACATTTTTTGTAGCCTCTATAATGATGATTTCGTATACATAAAGATAAGATTGCATTTTTGGCCAATTAGCACACCCGCAATCACGAAAAATGGAAAAGTCAGAAAAAAATAAAAGTTCTTCCTCAGTTTTATTACGCCCACCGCTGCCTTGAAATCTCCAACAAAAAGATATGTATTTCTTCCTAATTATAAGTTTAAAGCATTTAACCATTTCATTCACCAATAAAATGTTATTTTTAATTTAAAGTTAAAATTAATTTCTCAAATGATGGCTAAATAAAATATTAATAATAATAATAATAATAATAAAAATAAAATAATAATAATAATAATAATAATAATAATAATAATAATAATAATAATAATAATAATAATAATAACAATAATGATACCAAAACGGCAACAGACCAAAACGGCAATGACAACAACCAAAACGGCAATAGGCATAGACCAAAACGGCAAAGGAGCAAAAATCAATGCCAAGAATAAAGCGCCATGGGGCGCGGGCAGCATTTTATAATTTTCTGAATTGAGTTTTGTTTTTTGTTAATGTTTTTTTTTTTACACATCCATGACTAGGCCTATAGTATTTTAAAGTGTTATTTACAGTATTATTATTATTATTTTTTCTTTCCCGTTTTTTTACTTTCATGGCATAATATTGTTTAGCTCATTTTATCTGTATTTTAAGGTTTTAATCATTTAAATGTTCACTGCTTTTATATTTTATATTACATTGTGTTTCCCAATCTTTTTACTAATGAATTGTATTGTATGTTATTTTTATTATTATTATTATTACTATTATTATTATTATTAATGTTGTTGTTCTATATAGTGTTATTTATTATTATTTTTTCTTTCGCGCATTTTTACTTTTATGACATAAATTGAATTTTTATGTTAAATATTATTATTATTATTATTACCATTATTATCATTATTTATTATTATTATTGTTGTTCTTTATAGTGTTTTTTTTTTTTCTTTCCCGCTTTTTAACTTTTGACATAAATTCTGGAAGTGTTGCCATTTTGGTTTATTGCCGTTTTGATTTAGGTCTATTGCCCTTTTGATCATGCCGTTTTGACTTATTGCCGTTCTGGTTGAAAAGTGTTGCCGTTTTGGTTTTTTGGCGTTTTGGTCATTGCCGTTTTGACTTATTGCCGTTTTGGTTTTTTGCCGTTCTGTCCAAAAACCTGCCATAATAACAATAATAATAATAATAATAATAATAATAAATCGCTCATAATACATAAAAACAAAAATGAATATAGAAAATTACGTCAGAAAATCAGATTTGGTGAGCACTATACAATTTTAACTTCACTTTAACTCTCACTTTGGATAGCAGAGCTACTGTAGATGGTCTGAAGATAAAGTAATGATGGTTTTATGTTATCTTTGTAGTATAAATCATGAGGAAGGCACATTTTATTTATTTGTCACACTCTTTTAAACATAAGATTTAAGGAGTTGGCAAAACTTTATAATATTCAAAATTTTAATGACATTTGCATTTTTACTTATTATCAATTATCTCGCATAATTCTGCATTACGCCGCCGCCGAATTAAATGCAATCCATAGACCACAGGTATGCAGGCCGAGTATCTTCTCAGTATTTATATTTGCTCAACACACTGGAGAAGACTTTCAGCCCTAGGGGCCTAGCTAGATATGTGGTGTCCATGGATTGCACTTGATCCAGCGTACTTAGCAAAATAAAATAAAATTTTTTTTTAAGCTCATTTAAATAGATCTCTCGGAAGTGGCTTTTACCACTTGACAGGACTGTCAATGCATCTTCCAGGATATTTTAAAAAATACCTTAAACTTGTGCGGAAAATCACTAGGAAAATAGGTGCACGAAATCGTAATTGCTGCATAATTGCATTGGTTATATATTAAGATTTGGCAAACTTTCAGCAAAATCTGCACAAAAATCAGCCCTTATTTTCCAAAATGTGTTGACGGATTATTAGGCCAAATTTTTGCGCGGAGGATATATTCCCTGTGTAGGCCTTACTACACAGTCCGGTTCCAGATAAATTGAATAGAATAAAATAAATTGTAAACATTTTAAATGTATACTGTAAATTAAATTTTTCATGTTTAGGAATGTCTAAATTCAGTTAAATTAGCAATTTTGTATTATAATTATAAATCTTTAGCTTTATAAAATATAAAAATCAGATTGAAATTTTGCCGGGAATGGGGCTTTAAACTAAATTACGATGCTTAATCTTAAAAAAAATCAAGTAGCCAGGTCAATCCTCATGCTCCTTTAGAGTTGGAGGCATGCCACAACCTCAACCTCCCTTCCACCAGTTGGGGAGAACTAAACTATTTAGCTAGGGGTTCGCCAACCTAGATGCGCTATTTTTAAGGGGTTGTTTAGGTTTAGGGGGTTACCTGGCCCCATCCCTTATGTTATCGTCGGGAAATTGGTCTTCCCGTCGGAGACATTGGACCCCCTATATCAGGCAAATCCTGCCACCACCACTGATTCACTCAGAGCCACCTGGATTCTGGAATCATTGCGAGATGACGGGAGGGGACTAGGCCTAGGCCCTTATAATTAAAGTTGGCCTTCATTCATACAATATCATCAATCGACTAGCTAGGCCTGCCTACCTACCTGTCCGCACGAATACGGCTAGTCTAACTAGGCTAGGCCTAATAGGGCCTCCCCCGGCTCTACTAGCCGCGCCTCTAGAGTCCTAGCCTAGGTAGCCTAAGGCCAGACCCTAGCCTAGGCCGCCTAGGCCTAGGGCCAGTCCCTAGCCTAGCCCTAGCCCTAGTAGTAGTAGTATCATCTAGGCCCTAGGCTAGTGTATGATACTATTATTATTATTACATGGTATAAGCTCCTACCTCAACCAAATTCAAACCGCACGTATATTTCGGACACATATCTTGATGTTTCGCAGTACAAAAAGTGGGATTTTACAACAAAAAAAATCAACTTCTACGCCTAGCCTCCGTCGATTGTTTACCTTGAGAAGTGACGTCACGAGGCTTGATGTATGATACGCTATTGCCGTCTCTACAATAATCTGCTCACTAGTAAGTTACTGTATTACAAAGATTTTTTTTATAAAATGGTTTTTTCATAAATCGACAAAAACTCCAATAAAAAACGAAATTAAACCTATAAATGTCTGTGAGTTTAACCAGGGAGTTGTTATAGTCACTATAACAACTCCATGGTTTAATGGTTTAACTAAACCTGACTAAACTAATGAATGTGGCCTTCCATAAAACGTAAATTACGCCCTCAATCGGTGCAATAAAGTAAACCATGAGGAAAATGTGGAACAATCATACAAATTTTTTGGAAACAAGAAACTTTAGTGACATTAACACCCTTATGAAAAACTGTTTACAGCAATTAAAGTTTTTTTTTTGTTTGTTTATCCTGCCAACGACAAGGGTACAGCCTTTTATTTTTGTCTTTTGTATGTATTTCAACGTTTTTTTGTTTTGCTTTTTTTTTGTTTTTTGTTTTTCTTTTTTGCGAAATACTGCACCTAAATTAAATAAAATGAAACTTATTCGAAAATGAAAGCAACGCCTGATTTAGAGCCATATCTATTAGATAATATAAACTTTTATGGTTGAAGTCTTAAATTTAAATTGCGCTCAAATACATAACTACTTGAAAATATACTAACAAGTGTCATAAAGAAAATAAAAATCGACCGTGCCAAGTTCGCGGATATGAAAAGTATATTAAACATTTTTATTTTTGTCTGTAAAAAATTAGGAGAAAAATAGAATTTGCAAAGTCGTTTAATTTCAGTGCATTGTATGAATGTCTGGATCAATTTTATTTCAAGTGATCTATGTATAAGTTTACAAATACACTTTGGCAAAGTGAGTTTTTCAATTACAGATGTCTTAAATACATATAAAAATATAAAATATACTACACAAGTGAATAATTAATTATAAACATTATTAAATTGGAATTGTTTTAAATGTTAAAAAGATATTGCATACGAAGGACGGAGAGAACACGATATCTATTATATAAAAACATTGAAAATACTGGATGTACAAAGAATTTGAAGTTATTGACACAATTATAATATGGCAAATGTATTAATGAATTATAGCATATGCATACAAATACAAATAAATATACAAATATTTACACAAATACAAACATAAAACAGAACCCGAAGTTTAACGTTAACACACATGGCTTTAGGCCTTACGCACATTTAAAAGTACTATAATAAAAGGCTTGGAAAGGAGGAAGAAGAGGAGTAAGGAAGGACAACATCTGGGAGTGGACGGTGTTGTTACTTGTCACGTGCCTCAACTACCCCAACAGGGATTATGATGGGACTGGACGAAATAATGAACGAAAGTGGAACCCAATAAATCGTATCGTATCGTATCGTACTATATTATAACTTATATTCATTTGTAGCGCGCGCCCTCTTCCTCTCGCATCTTATTTTCTACTCTCGTTTATAGGACTTAATTCTTTTCTTCTAAATGTATTAATAATCATGATTGCTATGTTTATTCTGTCATAAAAGAGCTAGAAATATTAAGTTGCAAAGGAAATCAAAGTAAATAATTATACAAATTAGGTTTGCTACAGTACGTAGCACTGTAATTTAACTATTCCCTGTAGCACCGTAGACACAATATAAACAAACAGTTAATAATTATCTTTAATCTTTTATCTTATATTATTGACTAAACTAGTAGGTACTTATGTAATACTACAGGATATTGCGTATTTACTGTTTCATTGTCCTGAAAGTCAACTGTAATGCTAACACCCATCATTAAACCAAAATGAACCTAAACTACGTGACAGTGAAAAAAAATCACCTCTGAAACTTAAATCCATTATCTGTATTTATGTCAGTACGTTATCATAAAATGCACCTTGTACATTGTACTCCAGATATAACAATTATTCTAAATAGGTGATGTTGAAAGAGTGTGTACTTTACAATAGCCTAGACGTAGACATACAGTCGGTTATGTGTATGCCTATCGTGAGGAGAATTAAGTTGAAAAAGGGGTGTGATCGTTGTTTCAAACGTTTTTAAAGTAATGAAATTTGCAATACTTAAAGTAATGAAATTTGCAATACTTGAGAATAAAAACAACTACTGAGAATAAAAACAACGCCACATTAAGCACAGAATTTTGGACCCGTGGCGTCTGATATTAAAATTGAAAAAAAAATATCAAGTGTTACAAATTAATTGCTTGTCCAACAAGTCTTTAAAAACATTGTACCGTCACGACCTCCACCTGTCATCAGCCAGACGGCGCGTGCTCTACGTTGTCGTCAACCCCAGTTTTCGATCGATTCTGCTGCACCCTCAAAACAATAAGGACTATATGAACACCTACAAAAGAGATACAAAATTCGGAGTAGGCCTACTTACCAAGAGCTCCAGTGCGGCGAGCCTTAGGTATTGTTTTGACCGTGACAACGTGTGGTGATTGCTACCTACAAAAAAGTTAAGGTTATAGTTCCAGAAGAAATATGGCAAAGTTAGTGGACCTCTCTGCGTTCGAAAACTTTACAGTAAGTAGTAGTAAAGTGATTTTTAAAAAAATTCCAAGATTATGAGAATCATGAAAGATTATAGCATGGACCTTAATAGGTCCATGATTATAGTGTTGTTTAAATTTGCGTTCTGAGGTGAAAAAGCCCCCAAAAACTATAATAAATTTGGGTTTTTCAAGGGTTTATTTAACTAATATGTAAAATATATATATATTTTTTTTTTCCTCCAAGACGAATTGTGATGTTTTCCCTGACGGAGGGTGAAGCACTCTCCAACGGGCCCTGTCCCTGGCACCCCCCGCGGCCCGGCTGTCGCCCCCTACTAGGCACAGCCACGGTTAAAAAGAGTCGTAAACGTGGATAATTTTTCCCTCAGGTGCACGGCCTGGTGGGGTCTAAGCAAAATATCGTGGCGGGTGGGAGTCAGAAGAAAATCGCCATTGAATAAAAGTCCACTCCCACATGACAACACGGGAGGAATATCCTCCTGTAACACCTCTGGAGTATATGTTTGTAATGTTGGAATCTTTATTCATTCCTGATGATGATCTAATAAAAGATCGAAATATTGAATCAAAATGACTAGTCTTACTTTATTTGGAATATGTTTTATACTAAGTTATCTTAAACTTATCAGTGGACCTACTGGGTTTTTTTTTTAAAGCCTTATACCCTATAAACCCGTCCCTGTAATTTTAATCATCATTGTGATGGCTTACCGGTGGGTGGTAATATATAAATCAGTTTATATTGAAACGCTAAAATAATACTTCATAAAATAGAAAAAAAATTCAAACGGTTTAAAACCTGAATAAGAAAAAAACATTCACGTCACTAAACGGACATGTATGTAACTAATACATCTGTTAATGGCTTTTAGGCCTACATGACCAATGTGAAGAATCGTATGCCTATATTATTATTATAAGGATTTTTGCAATAAAATGTCTGTAAATCAGGGAGAGATATTTTTTCTTTCTGTATATTGTTTTAGTTAATATTTAATCTTTTGAATGAGTTGCTCGAAATATTAATTTTCTTAGGATTTTTCCAACTTTTTGACAGATATTATATAAAGTCAACTCAGCGCGCGCGCGCATGCAAATAATAATCCGTTGGTGGCGCTGTCCAGAATTAGAAAAAATAATGTGGCAAATTTTGTTTGTGTGAACTACTGTAATTGTTTTCCCCTTTTGAGTGCTGGCCCACCGGTCTTGGAAACTAGCATGCACAATTATACAGGTCTAGTTAGTAAACACAAATTGTAGTAGAAAAGAGTGTAGTACTGTACCTGTAAGTTTAAATAAAATCATATTAAATAATATTTACCTTAGGCTAAATTTAGGCCAGGCCTAGCGTAGGCCTTAGAGTTTTGGCCTAGTCTAGAGTAGGCTTTATTCTTCCCCCTCCCCCTAGGCCCAGGCTACCTACCTACCTAGCCTAGGCAGGCCCTGTCTGTATGCTAGGGGTTTTAGGCCTGGTTCTGTGACCGCCAATTCGAGACTCCTCTAAATTTCAAAGAACTATATATCAATCTTCAATATATTAACACTAAGTTAACCGAACCCGAGCCGAGGCCATTCCAAATTTCCAGGTCCCCAACAAAAGGCAAAGGTAGTCTAGGCCTAGAATTGGAAGACGATAAGACGAACTTGTTTAAAAATCTGTGATTTAATAACCAGGAAGTTGCTATCTCTGGAATAACAAACTTTTATTGCAAAATATTTAAAATTATTGTTAAAATTGATGAAATACAAAACAAACAGAAAAAGAAAGTCTTTGTCTATAAATTCTGCCCACTTATACAACTCTAAATTCATTATTTTAGGACTGGTACCATAAAGTTTGCTTCAATGGACTTCGCCAGGAGTTTTCAATATCCAGGTTGGAAGATTTTCAAGAAAGGTGGAAAGTCTCTTCCCAACCAGACTGCAGGTTAGAATATTGATTAATATTGATTGGTATTGATTGAAGTGGAGCCATAATTTGCAAGTAAGATGCTTGCCTTCCAATCCCAGGGTCATTAATATATAATGTATCCAAGGACAATATGTATTCAAGTAGCCTGATTTAAAAATTTGGTTCATGGAGCGGTTGTATGACTCGCTTGTACTCGGTGGGTGGGACCCATTAAAATTTTTAAAAGTTTAATAAAACATTTTATATATTAATTATACAATATCTTTCTTATTCAATCGCAAATTATCCCCACATTATATCTGCATAGTTCATTTTTTAATATTCCAAAATTTCTTCCCTAGATTCTGTTAATATGTATCACAGATTATTTTCTCCAGATCTACATACAATATGTTTGAAAGGATTTACGATGTCAAAAGGAGGTCAGGTCAGATCATTGTGCCAGATACTTTTCAAACTAAACTGCTCAAGTGGCTGGGAAACAGTGAGGACTTGTTACGCGAAGCCAAACTTCAAGTAAGTTTACAACCAAGCAGTGGAAAAGAGTTAATGGGAATCTCTGAGTGTTTCAATATTAATACAGTCGACTTTGAGACTTCTTCTAATTCCAAGACCACATGCTCAAAGAACCAAATAACAATTGTCAATATTTCAACGCAAAGCTAACCCTCTAAGTAGAGACAGAATCACCCCAAATTTTCAGGGCTGAAAGTATAACAATCAATTAATAAACCAATTGACAAGCATTTATTAAGCACCAATATCAGTGCCAGATGTAATGATGGGTGGTGTATTGTAGTCCAAAACACTCTCGTAATACAACATCATCAGCACTGTTGTGCAGAAAGTATTTTTTCCCCTGGTTACAAGTGTAATCATGATTAAAGATGGTTACTCGTGACCAATGTAATAACAAATGAAATATTGTTTAATGTCAAGGAATTTTGCTGTGTATTAATCTCCTAATCATTTATTAACAATGACAAGGTATATATTGATGGGATACCAGTCAACTCACCCCTTACAAAGTGGACTTGGCTAGTTCCCATATTGATTTGATTGTTTTTTATTTTCATAGTTTGTTACAATCATTTACAACAAGTATACAAATGAGGAGACGATATTCAACCCATTAAGGTCCAAAAGACCAGGTGTAAATAATGAGGAAGATGTCCAAACGTACCTTGATGAACTCATGCAGAAGTCAACAAAAGATTGTGATTTCTGTGCGTATCAGTTGTAAGTAATAAAGTTCAATTGAAGAAAGTGGTTATTCTTCCAACGTTCTGTAGTGCATTAAGATAGAGGTTGTGCTCAGACATTTAAAAAAATATCTAGGAAGTGCGCCAAAACTATGAAAATTATTAATCGATTAGTCTACTATGCCATTTCCAGCCATCTAGAGGTGCCATAATCTCTTCTTTCCTCAGCCCCCACCATGATTGGAGCTGTGGTGGTCTGGACCCTTTGTCTGTGGCCCCCACTAATTTAAATTCCTTGATCTCGCCACTGCATACTGTGTTTGGCATGCCATTGTGATTTTAATATTTTGACCTTCATTTTACTTGCTAATAATTAATATATTTTATTTACCATGGTTCGCAGTATAATATGTTATTGTCGTCTGACTAGCAAGTCAGTTTTTAATATGTATTAAATTTGAAATGAGTTTTTAATAAAGCTTATTTGCAGTACATTATTAAAAACTGAAATGCAAGTCAATTTTGATATGTGTACTGCAATAAATTGTGAAAATATTGTTGCAGTATATATTAAAAATTTAATTGCAGTCAATTTACAGTTGTGATTAGGCCAAAAAAATGTAATAATAACTATAATTCTTTATTTTGTCCTTGTTCTAATTGAAAAGCGAACATTGGGCTAGGCCCCGGGAATCCGCGGCAGCCGCAGTGCAGTGCCTGCCAACTCAACTACAAACATTGTCCTTAATCCGCCTAACTCCTAATTGAGGATTATTTGAGGAGCCAAGCGATCAGATTCCAATTAAAACCAGACGCTGGCCGGATTTGAACCGGGTGTTTAGCAAGAACAATACCTCTCAGCCAACCGCTCAGCTCATAATGCTATCCTAACTATTAACTTCATTCATGTGGTTGATTTTACTAACTAAATATATGGCATCATCAGTCCTAATTTTTGATTGAATTTGATTTGTGCATATGGACTGCGAAGAGTCGTTTGGATTGTAATTATAGCTCTGCTAAGAACCAAATAACATCAATTGATATTCTAGCATATGCCACATGGTGTATCAAAAGCATATAATAATTATTATTGTCAATTTATCTATTTGTCTATTTATATATTCACTCAATTATTCATTCATCTTGATTAATTAAAATATGTATGGTTATTTTTTGGTAGTAAAACTGCAGAAGACACGTTTGGTCGGATTGAATCTACGCATTCTGGCACGGCAGCCAACGCATTCAAGTACAACGGATACCATTCTCTAATAATTTCTAAAAAACACAATATTTTTGAAGTAAACGAGGAGGAATTTCTCGACATGATGCACACAACAATGAGATGGTTTGTCATGGTTATTATACAATTGTTAATATATATGTTAATATATATATATTTTTTTGATATATTTTATCTTGTTTTCCTTTTTAAGGGAAATTTATACAGTAATTTGCATATTATTATTACACTATTTGCAGTCGTTGATTCAAGAAGGGGTGTCCAGCCAGCCTGGGGCCCCCTGAATTTGTCGAATTATTTTTAAAAATAGACAAAGAAAGGAAATTATGTTTAAATTTTTTGCCATGTCCAGCCATCTAGGTGCCATAATCATAAATTGTCTTACCTCAGCCCCAAATAATGGGTCTGAAGTTATCTAGACAATGTGAAAGTCCTCTCTTGGGTGCCCTCTCTTTAGAATTCCTGGATCCACCACTGATTTGGTTTGTTTATTTTTATCTGAATAATCTTATTAAAAAAATCCAATTTTTTATATTTAACAGGTATATGAAAGTGTATGAAACCGATAAAGCCTATAAATACCCTCAGTTAATGTGGGATTGTCTACCGAAAGCCAGCGCCAGTCAGATCCATACGCACGCCCAAGCTTCCCTCAGCCCGGACGGGTACTATGGTGAGCTATTAAGCACAATATACGCAGTGGAAAATGGTTTGATATTCAATCCTTCGCTGTGCATTTTACTTGTGTCCTTGAGCAAGGCATCTTTATCTACATTGTTTCAGCCTACCCAGCTGTATCAATGGGTACCAGCACATTGCTAGGAGATAACGTGCAGTGGACCAGCGTCCCACCCAGAGGGAGTGTTACACTCTCATCCGCTTCACGCTACTTGAAACTGGGAATAAATAGGCCTAGACAAATCATTTTAATTGCTTTTATGATCGCAAAGAATTTATTTAGGGGATATGATGATGATGTGTAAATTTCTGCCCTATTTATTATTATTCAACACAAAATCTCGGGGTCAAGTTAGTAAGGCATGCGCATATTATTGAAGTTTAATGTTTTTATAGTTTTAATGAAAAAAACTAAATCTTGCAAATAT
The DNA here is from genome assembly GCF_011630105.1 of Anneissia japonica. Taxonomy (NCBI): domain Eukaryota; kingdom Metazoa; phylum Echinodermata; class Crinoidea; order Comatulida; family Comatulidae; genus Anneissia; species Anneissia japonica. Next base: position 572,716 of record NW_022684376.1, on the reverse strand, counting down.
GAATAAACCAGTAATGACTAACAATACATTCATAATCTTTTTTTTTTTTTGTTTTTGTTTAGGGTTAATGAAACATATTCGTTTATCAGCCATAAGGTATGCTAAAGAGAACGGTGGGAATAACTATTTTACAGAACTTCTACAGGTGGGCAATTATTTATTTATTCATTTACTTTATGACATTAAAATATGCTGCTTATGTTATGTAATTCATCTCATATAATAATCCTATTTGCTCATTACCCTGCGTTTTGGGTGCAATTATACTATTAACTTGTATGAGACATAAAACAGACCAAAGAATATTAGTATTGAAAGGTCCATTGATTAATCTCAGGTAAGAAAGTATAAAGTAATACGTACTCCAAGTATTGAAATACCCGCCATTGTGTTCAGGCCTGATGATGTCATAATTAATGTTGAAATATCCCAACATAAATTGTTTTAACTTTTCTCTGTCCTTATTTCAGG
>NW_022684376.1:557166-571785 GCF_011630105.1 Anneissia japonica | reverse complement strand
GGGTAGCACCAGGTTTTGACGACATTCCAGCTTTAGTTCGTATAGTTAGTCGGGGTCCAGTAAACAGCCCCCGTTCAGATATTAGTGCAATGGAATTATTTGGAGTAAGTTTTGCTTTAATTTTTTTTTTTAAACTAATAGTTGAGTCACAGGGGAAGATTAAAAAACAGGGGCTGAAAAAAGGGGACATTACCATTTCATGTCATTTATTTTGTCTTAAACTTGGGGAGACAGGATAACCAAAAGTATACTAAAATACTGTCAAGTGGCTCTCGAAACTGGTAGAAAAACGGAAACATAAAATTGGTAAAATTACTCAAAAAAATTATAAAAATGTAAAAAAGACCAAAAAAGTGAAAGAGCAAATACACAGAACAGATGTTTTTTTTTTTTTTTTTGGTCATTGGTTTACCTGTGTCTCTTTAAGCGGGTTAGAAACATATTGTTAAGCTCGGAGGGTCTAGGAAATAAATTAAAAACTGGAATACACAACCTAATGATCTTACAGTGTTCTCATCGCTGTTGGTCGCTATACTAAATTATTGTATTGTAATACTATTTTATATTTCTGAGATTTAATTGATAGTCTTTAAGGAAAAATTTACTTTTGCTTCTCCAGGCTTCCAATGTTAACATTGATCCGTTTAACGTGATACAGTACATTGAAAATTCTGTGAAGAAACGAAGTGTTGTTGAACAGAAGGAAGAACATGAGGAACAAAAGGACGTACAAAAAGAAAATAAAGAGAAATCAGAAGAATTGAACAAAGTAGAGAGTAAAGAAAAAAGCAGGGAAAACAACTTGGACATAAATGAAAATCTGGAGTTGGAGATAAAAGATCAAAACTGATTAATTGAATTTCTAAGCAATGTTTTTTTTTTATACTAAGCAATATTATATAAATAATGAACGTGTTTTATTGGCGCATTGCGCCAATAAAAAACTTTCATTATTTGTTTTATAACACACCTAAAATAGATTCTTGTCATTTGATATTTTATGAAAAAAATCTACCTTTTTTCCGAATGGAGATTCTTGTCATTTTGATATTTTATTTTATTTTATTTTTTTTAAATTTCAATGAAATGTATTTATATTTATTATTTGATAATTTGAAAATCTTTTATTATATCCATTATACAAGTTTATTTCATTTTTTACATATTTAGGCCTACCATCTGACTTTAAATACAATGAATTATAAAAGGGTTTTCTTAAAATTATATATATTTTTAAGATGTTCATTTTTAGGTTTCACCACAGAAGGTACTTAATGGATTAGCTATAGATGTATTGTCCCATGCAAACAAAATAAATATAATTTTTGAAATTAATTTAAAATTATCAACTTGAACATAGAAATTAGTGTACCTAAATAATTTTAACCCTTAATTTAACAGCGGAAAATAATAACAATTCCTGTCACTGGACGTGTTTTAATAATATTATTTTTATTACTATCCAGTATAAAAATTATGGTACACATTTTTTTAAATTCAATAATTTCTATGAGCCTGAAGTTAATAATTTGTATGTTACTGCAAAATGAGCAAGTTAATTCCAAAATTATTTCTCATGATTTTTTTGTCATTTCCAGGGGACACTACATCTTTAAATACTACATTTTATGCGTATATATTTTTAAGTGCACTTGACCTTGTAGTGTTTTTTTCCATAATGAAGTTTAAAAACTTTAAAATGTACTGGTAGTTAACCAGTTTTAAGTACAGTAGTAATATGCATATCTCCTTTCACTACCGTATTTACTCGCGCGACGAGGCTTAAAATAGCAAATTAAAATTGAAAAACAGGGGGTTGTCTTATAAGAGCGACACACAAGTTTTAGTTTTTCTAAATCATGATCATGTTCGTCTTTTGTGGAGATTGTCCATGACATACAAATTTACCACTGCAATGAAGTTAATATGAATGAATGCAATTTTATATACGGGAAAATAAAATTTTGGTGAACATTTAAAATCTCATAAAATGATATTATTTGAAGATTAGCCCTGCGTTTGGCTCAGTTTAAGCAACCTACCTTTTATCACACAGGGGACACTTTTTTCGTTCCCGGAGGTGTCCTCTTAATAGGGGTTATATGTAAAACAATTCAGTAGTTAAAATATTCTTTTGTATGAACCCTTTTAAAGATGTTTGGTGTCTGTAGATACAAAAATTGATTTAATTTTAACTAAACTGTAAATTTTGTATTCACTATTTTACCTTATCAAATCGATTTATCTGTATGTCAGGGAAACAAATTTTCAGTTTATAGTGAAGTAATAATTATTTTTATCAATTTATTCTGGATTGCATTACAAGTTGTTTTACATTTATACAAATAATGTGGACATTACTTATAATTTCTATAAAGATTAGTATTTATTTTATTTCAGATATGTATGCCTATATATGGGCATGATGTTCTATTGAACCCATATACAGTATGGGCATGATGTCATATTAAAACTGTATAATGGACAATTTTAGGACATTTTTTTACTGATAAACAATGAAATAATGCAATAATACAGCAAAGAGAAACAGCTAAAATCTAGATGTTGGGCAATGTTGAAGTAGTCAGTGACTGGTAGGAAGGCATTTGATTTTGCGCAGCGTGCAGAGGTTAGTGATTCTATCAAGAGAGTGGAGGATGTTCAGTGTTGTGCATGTTTGCCAAATTATAATCCAAAGACCAGAGAGTAAATAATTTGAAAGGTGCTTTGAAATTCCACTGGATTATGACACGTGCTATAAATAAGTACTAGTTTTTTTTAAATTTAATTTTAATTAAACTAATTTGAAGATATACTCACATGGATTTTATAGGGTGAGTTTTTGTTCAGACTTGGTATAGAGCCATCAAATACTGTATACTGGATAAGGAACCCTAGTGAAGTACAGGTATTATACAGTATACAATTATCAAAACCATTTTTACATGTATTGTCAATTAAGTGAATAAACTTAAAAATTAATGCAGTGAATAATTTTGTGAACAATTATTAAGTGATGAACAATCAGGATAGCAAGATGCCACACCAGAAAATTTTGGTTAGACATCGACATCTCATTATTCATTCGTCCAATTTCATTTAACAACAGGCAGGGGACTGTTGAGAGCACTGCTTTAAAAAGCATGACAGTCTGAGCGAGGTGGGAGTGAACCCCTGGTGCCGCCAGCATATCTAATGACTAAAGGATACATGCGAGACTTCCACAAAAACACATTGTAATACAAATATACAGTTACTGTAGTCATACTGTAGTTAGTTTGTTAAGTACAGACCTCTCAAGGGTCTCACACTGGCATGCTTGAGATTTCTTCTGGATTTGCTTGAAAATTGGAATTTTTTGAAAATTAAGCGCGAGGTCACAAAACCTTAAAGAAAATACAGTCAAGTTTCGATATAACATACACCTTTACAGTAAAAACATTGATACAAAGTGCCACTTTGATATCCCATTTTAGTTTTTTTCAGTTTACGCTAAGGCAGCGTCAAACACTGACGATTGCTACTGGATCGCTGGCGCGATAGTCGTGTTTGTACATGTTGTATGCTTGTTTTGAGAAAATAGCAAATTAAAAAAAAAAAATTTGATGAAATGGTGGAATGTATGAGAATATATAGGCTTCGTGTGAGGCAGCGAGGTCAAAGTTAAATGCGTGTGACTCCCGCAAGACACAATATTGTATAAAAGTTAAGCCACATTTCTTGTTTTTTTTCTTCTTGAAAAGTTTATTGATAGTGAAAGTTAACAAAAAGAACACACAACGCAAATGAGCAGTTTTGAAATATAAATTAGAATAATTTCAACCAGACTTTACAATCATGCAAACAACACATATTATCTATATTAGCAAGTGTATTCACAAATGGATGGGGCATCTAAGAGTGGAGCTGTAGCTTGGTTAAGACAGGTCCATATCCAAGATTGCCATGGAGGTTGGAGGAGGGGGGTTTAATAATGGGCCAACTGAAGTATACTAGAATCACTTTCATCTTCACACAATGACTTTAGACCCTTGCTAAAAAGTTGGTACAATTGATATGCAAGCACTGAAGAGGGGTGGATCCAGAATTTTTCAAAAGTATTACACACTCTGTACGCACTGGAAAAGATCCTGAACAAAATTCTTGACCATTGCATTACAACTCCACTCCTAAAGCCTTGTATGAGTTTATTATAGAGTATCACATACAGTAGTGTACAAGTAGTTAGTCATCAGAAGTATGAAGTAAAAATAAATTTAAAAAAATGAAGGCACACAGAAAAAAATGATTATCACTTCCGCCCGCGTAAAACATTTAGGAAATATTGATGCGGGAATAATATTTTTTTTTTTGCCGCATCATTTATTTTAACAGTGGGCTAATCGGATATTGTTACACACATTTCAAAAATAAAACTTGCGCTGCTAAAAATAACTTGTTACATCATGCATTACAAGTGGCCGGTCTTCACTTGCAATGGGTTCGATTGTTTGGATTGGTTGTTGGTGGGCAAAAAACAACCTACAACATCCAGATCCCACCCTCATCAATTTAAAAAAAAAAAGAGTGATAATCTATTGATTTTTTTCTATGTGCCCTTAAATGCACGATAGAAATCGAATTACGGGATTAATGTGCTCATTTCTTAACAGCAGGAATCACAGGATTAATAACTGTGAGTCAACCAAAAATATGATGAGTGCAGTCTGAGAGATCAAACATAAGCTCTGAACACACTACCACCTGTGATATGTCCATATATGGGAGAGTTCAGATATCATCATCATCATGACCATATATGGCCAAATCACAGATATTTGCTGCAGAAAATTTAAGCAGGGACAGAGCATTATACTGTAGTTTCAATGGTATTTTATGTTAATCTATTAATTGCAAGTTGAATATTAGTCAAATAAGGCTCCCATCCCAAAACCGGCATAATCTCAGTGATTGTTAAACTTAAATAATAATATAATTATAGAGCAAATTTGAATACCAATCCAGTGGCAGCTCTAGGATACATTTTCAGGGAGGACAGGGGGGCCTTGAGCTTGTATGCCCAAGGAAGGGGAGGCTTTGGCTTTTCAACTGCCCAATGGGCTCGGCCGGTGGTGTGGGGGGGGGGGACTTGACTTGTCCGATAGTGGGGCTTAATCCACTTCCATCGCTGGTGCCGTCACTGTAACAAGTCCGTCTTGTTCACTCTTTTAAAATCCTTTTTAATATTTGTCTCTCTGCTTCAATGTTTTGTATTAAATTTGTTAGTTTTAGGTGTCTTTTTAATGCTTAATTGACTAGTTTTTGGTGTCTTTTTCTTACATTGCAATGTGCAATATATCTTTCTTTGTGAAAGTTTGCTCAATTTAGCTATTGGCTACAAAGTAAATCTAGTTTGTTGTAGTTCAATAAAATCCTTGAATTGAATTGAGAATAGCGTAGGAATGTGGAAGTATTGTATGTATACTTTAGTACAGAGGAGCTACAATACTTTTACCAATAACTTGGGCAATAGCAAGTCAATTCCAAAAATGACCCATCATTTTAAAGCTTACAATTTGGAGATAAGAATATATTAAAGTCAATTTTCATATTTTTGGTGACTCATGCTGGTGTTGGGATGGCACGCCTCAAATACTATTATATTAACACAGCTGCATAGTGTTTGGTGTCTGTTGCATACAAAAATCAGTTTGATGATGTGATTTGATGGATGATAAAACAAGATTACTTAATTTAAGGATATTTTTTCACATTCTAAAATTCTCTATCCCCACTGTCACCGATTCTAACAAGTTTTTTTTAAATAAAGCTATTAAAGATTAATAGAATTATAAATATGAGGAAAAACAAATCACAAAAATGAATACAAATTTGATATAAATTTGAACACAAAATCAATTAGTATTATCACAATTACATTTTTAATTTGATAGCAATTTTAGAAAAAAAAAAATTATAAACAACAATTGAAAGCATCGATATTAGAAATACATTTCCTATAAATTCTGGCAAAGAACCAAAATAAAATTGCACAAAATTACAACCACATACCATACTCATTAAACAAACTGGCCCTTGCATCATATACAAACACAACCCAAATACCAAATTTAATCAATATCTTACAATCATTAATCTAATTAAATTATCTGCCAGTATACGTGCTGAAATGTAAAGTTATATTAAACCTAATGGAAAGACAGAGGAATAATAATACTGTAAATAATAACATTATTATAACTTCTACAAAAAGCAATGGGCAAATCACCAGTAATTTCTCACATAAAAACTTGATTGTGCAAACAGAGCTTGGCTTAGATAAGTGTTTGTGGTCCATGTTTGTGAGTAAAAATGGAGCCTCATTCTCTACTTTTCCATTTTATTATTTTGGCCCTGAGCCCATTGAAAGTAGTTACTTATACAGAAATCTTCCAAGTTATAAAATTCTATTTAAGTCGATTTTGAATTGCACTGTTTATCATATCCTGTTAAGAAAAAAAGGCATTTTAGAACTGCACAAAATATAAGAAATTTTAAAAGTGATCACATATAATTTTCAGTAATAAACACATAAAGATGGAATGCATAAATATGGTGATTAAAGTAATTATCACCGTGTATGGATAAATATACCAGTCTCTAGTTAATATTAATTATTTATATAATATGCAAATATATGCAAACATATGCAAATGTATACAGAATAATAAATATCTTTATCAAATGTATAACTCTTCTTTAAGTAATCTTAAGATAATGTAAGAATTTGATGACAAAAAGTAAGTGTAAAGAAATTTGTGTCTAAATAGAAACTGAAAAAAATGTAAAAATAAAATAATGATTGTCCTATAAACAGAACCTATGCAGTATGAAGTGTATAAGTTAGAGGTTTCGCTTACTGACACCTGCCCAGAATCATAATACAAATTTTATTTTAAAAAAATCTCAATTTCTATGAATATGTATTACTATAAGACTATGAAATAATGATAAAAAGAAGTAACTAAAACAAAAATAAACCTGATGTTGGTATAAAACAAAACCATGGCATAATATGCGTAATCATTTACCGGCATAAAAAAACAATAAAGCCACAATTCCAATATGCTGTCAATCTCCTACTGCTTTGCGTAGTAAAATGTAGAAACGATCCTTGAAGGCAACCCATCCAGCACAAAACATGTATGTATTTTGTGGAAAATATAACCTAAATGTTGACATTTTCAATTGGTTTGGACCCACCGAAGCTCAAAGGGTGCAGAGGCATTTTAAGATCATCATCCTGGAAAGAAAATGTTTAGTAATTAAAAAACTTTTTCAAGCGAGTGCTAAATTTTAATGATGTGTACAGTACGTAGGTGGTTGAAGGGGTGCTGTGTCATTGTCATTGTTGACAAAAGTAGATGGAGGATATTACCAAAGAGTACAGAATGGCAACAAGCTCCAACTTTCTTCATTTTGCATGCACACAATGAAACGAAAAAAAAAGTACTACCATTAGATGGGGCAGGGGGAGGTGCTCTATAACAATTTGATAAGAATTTCGAACAGGCACTCTTTAGGCAAGATTTTTTTATTCCATACTTATTTTTTTAAAGATTATTGGAGAAAGGCGGAATAAGAATAAAATTAAAATTCTGTTTTCTTTTTTAGCAAATAGTTTTGCCAAAAAGATCCAGACGGAGAAGAAAATAAAAATAAAATTTCATTGGTAATTGTAAAATAAGATTAGTTAAATCAATATTTGCACTCAGCAGGTTAGCTAAACAAGGTATAATAACAAGTCTCGCCTTACATGCTGTGCGCCATGTTTCATACGAACAACTTTTACGCATCTACTTTTATGAAAGACGCCCACCCAGTCAATGGTAGAATTTTTCGAGATAAAACTTCATTTCAAAGAAACCCGACAGTTGAACCTCTGGCCATTCTATTCTCTTTAATATTACCCTCTAAACATATGCTGTAGGTTGTTTACTTCAGTAAAAGCCACAGAGTGAGCTTGCATTATGTACCAGAGCTTACAGTACTGTAAAGCCGTCCAGACTATCAAATTTTGCTCGAGCAACATACGTGACATGCCTAAATATGGTCATATTGACATCATGACCATATAGGCACATCATGAATAAATATAGGCACATCATGAATAAATATAGGCACATCATAAATAAACATAGGCATACATTAGTTATTTATTAAAGAAAATTTGAGTCTTGACTAAGCTTAAGCGAAATTTACTAAGAATCATCTAAGGTTGTGTGCTGTGTGCGTATATGGTATGCAAGTACTGTTACTCCAGTAGACACACATCAAAGCTCGCAAGTAAGCAGAAAACATAGCCTTCAGATGACCTCCCTTTTTCCAAAAGATAACTACGTACCTACAAATAATTGCACAAAACAAGATTCTCACCATATCTTGTGTAAATTACTTTTTAGTACAAATATCATTTTAAGGGTTAGAATTTTGAAAATACTTGTTAAATAAAATAATTAGGGCAAAAACAATACAAACGATGCGATGAGATAGAGCAATTGTGCTTTTAGTTGCTTTGCTAGAGTTTGTTTTCTTCCTGTTTTCTTGGTTAGCATCAGGATGATTAATAACAATATTCAGTGACTTAACATATAAATATTAAATGATAAATACTCTTTAATACAAATTATATCAAAATATGGAAGGATTAATGTTAGCAATTTAAAAACAGGAACATAACATAAAGTTGCAAAGCAACAAGAAGTTGAAAAAAAATATGTTTAACACATGCTCAAAGTAAATTTATTGATGATAATTTAATTGACAAATGTTAACAAAAAAAAAAGCAATATTTAACTAAATAAATCATTCCAAAACACTTTGATCACTCTAAAACCAAAATAAATACAAACTTTAAATAAATGTAAACATTCACAAAAATACAAAAAAATCATAAACCTGAAGTAACTAACATAAAAAGCATCAGATTAGCAAAGGATAAGACCTATAGCCAAGGAGACAGATACGCTTCCGAAGCCCAGTTCAAAATGCCCCAAAGAAAACACTCAAAATGTGGATAGAATCAAACGGAAAGGCCTCCAATATAGAAATATATTATTATTATTATTATTATTATTATTATTATTATTATTATTATTATTATTATTTTTAAAATTAAAGTATAATGTTTTCTATAGATTTCCGTTCTAATTTTACATTGTACATTGTTTCTATTTTATGTAGAGAGGTTCCCACTTTTGTGTTGTGCCCTTGACCCATGGTTCCCTCTTGACTTTATTGTCGAATTTGTAATAAATAAATAAATATCAATCAATAAATCTATTGTTTTTGTTGTTCAGTGTGCCCCTTGGCTAAAAATTTGTCCCCTGGGTAGTTCCTCTGTGTCCCTTGTGGATAAAATCACTATAAAACCAAATATATTTACCTTAAAAATAGAGACAAATTTATGTTAGTGTATGCTGAAATTGTCAAATAATGAACTATATGTAACCTGAATAAATATTAATAAAGATGGAGAATGAAAAAATAAAAGAAAACTCTTTACCAAACAATAAAAAATAATAAACACAAATAAGGACGAAAAAAGTTGCCAATTCAAATAAAAATAATGATTTACCAATTAAACAAAACAAAGATGTAATTGTAGGCAAGCTCCAGTATTCCATGCAAAATCATTTTCTTTGTAATTACAAAATAAAAACACTACCTAGAGATTATGAATTGAAATTCTAAGTAAATTATATGCATAGACACAAAAAAAAAAAAATGAAGCATGCACAAAGGATCAGAAGTAAAGCAGAAAACTGACAAATAAAATAAACACAAAAGACCGGAGGATAATATCGGATGGAAGCATGCTGTGTGAACCTACTTGATTTAATTTCTGGGAAGGAGTTTATTCTGCATAGAAGAGAATTCCAAATCCTATGGTTCACGTGAAATGCGAGGGGGAAAAAAAAATAACCATCAAGATAATGATTAATAATACGCAACAAATTCAAACTGAAAACAATTTGATGTTCGCAAAATATAGGACTTAATATTAAATAAAAAGAAAAAATAATAGCCAGGAAAGTTATTTGTTTTTATGATTAAAATTTGAATAAAAAATGTTATGAGAAATTAATACCTTTAGAGCATTATACTATATTAATAGTATAACACTAAATTAAATATAGGTGTATGTTGACACAATAGTTTGTTAATTATATTAAATAGTCCAAAACATATCCTTTTTCATAGATTTCTATGCACTCAGAATTGGAATAATGCTAGATGTACCTCCCTGGCCTAGGTTGTCAGCCAAGGTTCAATGTGGTCCAAAAACATAAAAATGTTATGTCAGTATTTATATAGCGCATTACACAACTAAAGGGCATAATTATTCCATTAATTGGAACAATGCCTATGAAACACTAACTTGGCTTCCTGATTATTCCATAACTTTCATGCACTGGCATTTGTACCCACTTTCAAATACTCCTGGGTGGTGAGACAACATGGAAAAAGTAACTTGCCCAAAGGAAGAGGGTTTGAACCGTTTCCACCTAAATTAAATGTCTACTGATGTTGATGCAGACAATGATTTTTGGTTGGATCGTTTATGAAATAGCATACAAACAATTTTGCAGGACCCTGTAGATAGCCTAGAGTGAATAACAGTTTTCTATGTTCACTTTGTTACAAACCTTATATACAGTACATAAACAAATGATTAAAGTCATACATTATAGCATGTTAATGCTCATGCTAAGCCACTTTATAAAGTTCCTAAACCATCATTATCATTTTATTATTAAATACATTTCAAAAAAATGTTCAGCCCTAATAGATGTATAAGTTAAATATTTGACCAATTTGTTTTTGCACCATATGCCAACCCCTTTTTACTCTTGTTTTCAAAATCTTGGATGTGCCCTTAACTACTTTCTGTGAAGTTAAACTAACCTTGTCTGAGGATGAAGAGCCAAATGATTTTAACTTGCTGAAGAAGGAAGAAGACTTGCCGTCCTCAAAGATTACGTTATCTTCCTCCTCATCTTCACCAATAGCACACGTTTCTGCTGCAGGCAACTCTCCACTAGCTGACGCTACCAATTTCTGGTATTTGTATTCAAGTCTAGTTGGTACAGAAAAAGAGATATATCTTTAAAGAAAAGCAATGCTGGAAGGCATGGGAATGATATCTTAAAGATTGTTGATTTTTTTAAAGTCCAGGACTGTGTATACACAAAATTAATACAAACATCATTTGGGGTGAAGTAGTGAATTCTACTTTCCAAGGTGTTGGATAATTGGGACTGGCTCCCGATGTGAAGCGGAGGTAGGAAGTCCCAATCAACGAACAGGAATGAAGTTATTAACAGCTTGGTGGTTAAGGTGCTTGCCTTTAAATCCCAGGGTCCTGGATTCAATCACTGTCACAGCAGGATTTTTTCTCGTGACTAACTTGTCTCTGTAAATCTCATTACGAGACTTAAACCCGACACTCATTTCCCCCGGCAGTCATTGGCCGATGCGATTCTATGGGGAAGGAGCGACCGTATGGAATAGCCTCAATATAAATACTAAAGAAAAACTTACTTCTTGTTTTGCTTCCAGACAACTATAACAACGGCAATGAGAACAAATAAGGAGAACACAAATCCAGCAACGGCCAGTTGCCCATACCACGGAATCAGACTACAGGATTTTGTAATTGGTTCTGGTAGAGGAACACCTTTAAGGCACACTCTAAAAAACACAAACACATCACAGAAATTAACAACTTTTAAGTAAAGTAGGTTCAAAAATTCAAAATTATTATTATCCAGTTAAAAAAAATTCTTATTTGTAATACATGCCTTGCCAATAAAATTACAAAGCTACAACCATATCACCATATCACATCTCAACACCATTATTGCCATCAGCATTACCATCTCTACAACAATCAACACCAACTTAACAACCATCATCACCATTTACAAAAATAGGCTCCAAGCGAGAACGTTTGTCTATGCGCTATACTGCCTTACTGTCCAGGTATTATGTTTACTACCAATAAAGTACCCAAATGGGGATTCGGTTATAAAGAATGTGTGGTGTTTTTTACTGTAGTGACTTTTTAGTGAACTTTCTAGGACAGGTCTTATCTAGCTTTCTGTGTTCATGTCAATTCAGTATGGCATCATATTTCGTAGACTTGCTTTTCATTTTTATCTTTAGCTCATGACCCATTCCATCATTTCTCGCTCTTACAGGATTAACTGCCAGATGATAACATAGTGTCTATGCCTTCGAGGGAGCACAGACACAAAAACATTATCACTATTGCCACAAGGATACTCACCATCTGGATAAACACCATTTCCACAACTATAATTACCACCATTTCAAACATCATCACTTTCAAATCTATCTATTATAGCTTATTTGTATGAATGTTATTGTAACAAACAATCTGCAAGTGGGTGTATTTAGTATATTAGAAATTCAGAACGAATCAATGACATACTGATGCGAGTTTGTATATGTTATTGATACAGTGCACTGCTTAAATGAAATAACACCATTATCACCACCTCTACAACCAGCATTATCAAAATCATCTATTTCATTATTACAATCATAATCTATTCTCGTTACCTAATCATGTGAACTAATTTTTATCACCATTATCATAAATAACATCCTCATAATCTTATTTATACTGACCTAGTGCTGTTCCAAACATAGTGTGTCACCTGCTTTCCCCCGGAGCATTCTCCCTTAATAGCGTAGTAATCAGCCTCTATGCATTCGGGGCAAGCAGCTGCCGTCTGCCACAAAAAGTGGAATGTGCATCCGTCACATGTGCCACCGGGACAATCTTTGGGAAGCTGTATATGTCCGGCACCGAGAGCATTCTGGTCGCATCTCAAGGTAAGCACAGTGGAACGTCCATTGCTGCATGCCTTGGTGGATCTGAAAGTAATTATCATAGAACAATGTTAATAATTGGGAATAAAATAAATTATGAACAGCTCAAGCTTATTAAATATAAACCATTATAATGTACTTACATACCGCATATATTTCAATCAAGTCAAGCTTTGAAAGCAGGTGTCTTATAAAACATCAATCACACTACATTAATATTAGTATTCTCTTGAAGACTGATTTGCTGGAATTTTGCTGGAATAAACAGCTTCCAGCCATGTTACATATAGTAAGCACTCATAGTATAGTAACCACTCATGGTACAGTAAGAACTCATGGTACATACAGTAAATACTTATGGTAGCTACAGTAAGCACTTATGGTACATACAGTAAGCAACCAACCAACCATAGTACATACAGTAAGCACTAATGGTGCACACAGTACATGCAGTAAGCACTCATGGTACATACAATGAGCAATCATGGTACATACAGTAAGCACTATTAAATGGTACACCCAGTATTGCACTCATGGTACATACAGTGAGCAATCATGGTACATACAGTAAGCACTCATTGTACATACATTAAACACTCATGGTACATGCAGTAAGCACTCATGGTACATGCAGTAAGCAATAATGGTATAACCAGTAAGCACTCATGGTACATACAGTAAGTACTCACGGTACATGCAGTAAGTACTCATGGTACATGCAGTAAGTACTCATGGTACACACAGTAACCAATCATGGTACATGCAGTAAGCACTCATGGTACACCCAGTAAACACTCATGGTAAATGCAGTAAGCACTCATGGTACACACATTAAGTACTCATGTTACAGTAAGCACTAATGATACAGTAAAGTACTTACTCAGAAGAATGGTAGTAGAAGTTGAGGTCTTCAGCACCGTTATCACTTTCATAAAATACTGAAGTAGAGACACCTGTCAACCCTTTGTCATCATTCAAACCAAGCAGTTGATCACCAATACTAAAAATGGAACAGAAATTATTATAATAGAAATTCTAATGCAGTAGAAACCTTCAATTACGAACCCCGATTTAACGAATTCCCGATTTTACGAACGTAAAATCAAGTTGATGACACCATAAAAGGTAAAGCGAAAAATTTTAAATAATATAAAAAATCCGCTCGAATTGTAACTGTTATTAGCATGCACACAACACAACATACCACACTATACAGTTACTATGTAATTCTCAAGTGAAGGAGGCCCTCTAACGGGCCTCTTCAAATTCGGTGTTTTTTATGGCATCACACATGTGCATGTGACAAATGTTACTTCTATTTTAAACATCGTTTTCAGCTTTAAAAGTCAACATGGTGCTTGATTGTTTTATTGAATGATCAATATATATAATAAAGTATCTAAAGGTGTCTTACAAAGGTTAATATATAACATACCTAAAATCTAAGCAATATCATATTATAATATTTTTGGTTATTTACCTGATGGGCTGAGCTGATAAAGTTGTGGTCTTGCCTTCTCTTGTGGGGGAAGGAATGATAGTGGAACGGCAAATTAAAGACTTCAAATCGTCATTAAAATCTTCAGTTTCCTATTTAATGCAGAGAAAACCCAAATATAAAATGTAAATGTATTTTCATAAAGAAAAATATGGCCCAAACAGGACTAATAATACAAAAAATATAAAAATAATATATACAATGTGTGTACACAATTATAT